>NW_025533750.1:335000-465096 GCF_020615455.1 Coregonus clupeaformis | reverse complement strand
TGTATTAACAGACCTACAGTGGGGGGAAAAAAGTATTTAGTCAGCCACCAATTGTGCAAGTTCTCCCACTTAAAAAGATGAGAGAGGCCTGTAATTTTCATCATAGGTACACGTCAACTACCTTCACAGCCTACCTGCTCCGAGCGGTTGGCTAGAGCGCACGTGCCAAGACCAGAGCAGGTATATTTGCTATTTAACGCAATCGTTTTTGTGATAAAACTATGTGTCAAAACTATCGGTAGAGTTGAAAATGCAATGGAAACACATTGAACTTTAGATTTTTATTCGGTACATGAAAACTGAAGTGAAAAAGTACATTTTGTGTGCACTACGTCATCACACACTGATTTATTTCTCTGCAAGAAGTCAGTTAGTTGGAAACACCACTGGTGGGAAAATGTGCATATTTTCTTTCTGCATATTTTAGAATATTCACATGAAAATCTGTCGCCAATTGGACGGAAACCTGGCTAGTGTTGTTCATTTGAACAAAGTTCTGCAAATAAATCTGCATTTACAAGATGCAAGTCAGACAAGTTGGAACATGATCACTGAGAGACAGTTCGTTTTTTTACAAGCATTTCGCTACACCCGCAATAACGTCTGCTAAATAAATGACGTGTATGTGACCAATAACATCTGATTTGGCACTGGGTGTCACAGGGGCACGTTGCCTAAAAGCTGGCAGATGGCGATATTGAGTCGTTTCATCTTACCGTTCAAAGGCAAAGCATAGAGCCGGCTATGCACTCCTATCCCCTGTTGACCGGTTCATACAAAAACCCTTTTCCATTCAGGCTGCAAAGGCTTTGATTTCCTCCTTACCTCGATTTAATGGTGAGAAGGCTTGAAAAAAACCGGGAAAATATGCGTAGTTTCTTTATGAAACGCCATTCTCCACCACCATGCTGTGGTGGCTAACGCTACTTCCTGAGAGCGTTTAGACCTAGGGTAAACAACAGACTGCTGCAACCTGATTGGGTAAACAACAGACTGCTGCAACCTGATTGGCTGAACACGATATGCAATATCTGTGACTAGCATTTATCCACTCTAGCATGGTGGAGAATGGTGTTTCATAAAGAAAGTTTGCATATTTTCCCAGTTTTTTCCCGCCTTTTTCGCCATCAAATTTAGTTAAGGAGTAGATTGATGTCTTTGCAGCCTGAATGGAGAATGTTTTATGTACAAACCGGTCAAAGGGGGACAGGGCTCCATGCATTGCCTTTGAACAGAGAGGAAGAGGCGAAGCGAATGATTTCACTCTTGCCTAAATATGTCCAAAATAAGCCCAATGCATTTCTATGGGTTTATTTTGGACCTAAGGTTGTTGCCTGCCTTCCCGTCTCTGGGACAACGACCCCCATTGTTAAAGCGGAGACATAAGCATCTCGTCATTATATACAAATCTCTGCGTTGGACGGTACGATGAAACAACTCAATATCGCCATCTGCTGGCCTTTGGGCTACGGTACGCATAGGTAGCCCAGTGTGTTGGTAGAAAGAAATCTGTTGTTTGAGTCATCAAACAAAGAAGAAAACATGTTGGAGATAAAGTTAAGAAGAAGGATGATCACAGAAGTCCAGTAATGGAGCTGATTCTTTATTAGGTCAGTTTGTCCAATCACCTCCTCCCGACTGCCATACCTGCCCACCCGGCCACATCTGGGACTGCTGCTTAGCTTACTGAGTCACAGCCCCTTACTGAGTCACATCCCCTTACTGAGTCACAGCCCTTCACTGAGTCACAGCCCCTTACTGATTCACAGCCCTTCACTGAGTCACAGCCCCTTACTGAGTCACAGCCCCTTACTGAGTCACAGCCCTTCACTGAGTCACAGCCCCTTACTGAGTCACAGCCCCTTACTGAGTCACAACCCCTTACTGAGTCACAGCCCTTCACTGAGTCACAGCCCCATACTGAGTCACAGCCCCTTACTGAGTCACAGCCCTTCACTGAGTCACAGCCCCTTACTGAGTCACAGCCCTTCACTGAGTCACAGCCCCTTACTGAGTCACAGCCCTTCACTGAGTCACAGCCCTTCACTAGGTAAGACTGGAATTCTGTTAATGTATTATTGAACAGCTATAAAACATGTATTTTCATTTAGATTATGGAATGAATGTGTAACAACTTATTTGATTTGAAAGCTCACAATAACCAATCATTTATGACTATTGTCACAAGATCTTTGTATGGATGTGAAAGGGGCCCTTTTCTGAATACTAACTCTCACTCTACCTCCCATATACAAGAGAACAGTGCATCCTGGGTACACTCTTAGAAAAAAAGGTGCTATCTGGAACCTAAAAGGGTTCTTCGGCTGCCCCCTTAGAATAATCATTTTTGGTTCCATGTAGAACCCTTTTGGTTCCAGGTAGAACCCTTTTCACAGAGGATTCTACATGGAACCCAAAATAGTTCTACCTGCAACCAAAAAAGGGCTCTAACTGGACCCAAAAAGGGTTCTAACTGGACCCAAAAAGGGTTCTCCTTTGGGGACAGCCGAAGAACCCTTCTGGAACCCTGTTTTCTAAGAGTGTATGATAGAAGGGCCCACCCAGCTGATGGAGCAGCAGACCTCACCTCAGTGAATATATGATGGAGCAGCAGACCTGATCTCAGTGAATATATGATGGAGCAGCAGACCTGAACTCAGTGAATATATGATGGAGCAGCAGACCTGATCTCAGTGAATATATGATGGAGCAGCAGACCTGACCTCAGTGAATAATGTTTCCATTAAATGGTGGCGGGACAGTGGGGGCTGGTGGGAGGAGCTATAGGAGGGGCTCATTGTAATGGCTGAAATGAAAATAAATGGAAGGTATCAAACATATGGAAACCACGTCTGAATTCCATTCCATTTCATTCCAGCCATTACAACGAGAGGAGACCGTGGAGATATGGAACTGGTTCTGCAGTCAGTGTGGGGAGAGGAGACCGTGGAGATATGGAACTGGTTCTGCAGTCAGTGTGGGGAGAGGGGACCGTGGAGATACGGAACTGGTTCTGCAGTCAGTGTGGGGAGAGGGGACCGTGGAGATATGGAACTGGTTCTGCAGTCAGTGTGGTGAGAGGGGACCGTGGAGATACGGAACTGGTTCTGCAGTCAGTGTGGGGAGAGGGGACCGTGGAGATCCGGAACTGGTTCTGCAGTCAGTGTGGGGAGAGGGGGCCGTGGAGATATGGAACTGGTTCTGCAGTCAGTGTGGGGAGAGGGGACCGTGGAGATATGGAACTGGTTCTGCAGTCAGTGTGGGGAGAGGGGACCGTGGAGATACGGAACTGGTTCTGCAGTCAGTGTGGGGAGAGGGGACCGTGGAGATATGGAACTGGTTCTGCAGTCAGTGTGGGGAGAGGGGACCGTGGAGATACGGAACTGGTTCTGCAGTCAGTGTGGGGGGAGGGGACCGTGGAGATATGGAACTGGTTCTGCAGTCAGTGTGGGGAGAGGGGACCGTGGAGATATGGAACTGGTTCTGCAGTCAGTGTGGGGAGAGGAGACCGTGGAGATATGGAACTGGTTCTGCAGTCAGTGTGGGGAGAGGGGGCCGTGGAGATATGGAACTGGTCGTACAGAAACAACAGAGTGTCTGCTGATGCCCCACAGCAGGGGAACTTCTCCTCTGAGCGGTCCCAAGTCGACCCCCCTGCTGAGAGGAGTCAAGTCAGTGTTCCTCAGGGGTAGGAGGGGTTCCCTGAGCCCCCTGTTCATTGGCTGAACAATGCCACGGCCCCGCCCCCTGAGGGTGCAGTCCGGAATGTCAGCGGCCCGTTACCAGACTCCTCTCTAGAACGCCACTAGTATCCTCATCATCTCTCAGGATACCAGTGTCTCCTGCACCATCGAAAACCTCCAACCCAATGAGACGTTAACCTCTACCATCTGACCTCTAACCTCTACCATCTGAGAGGAGGACATCACTGCAGTAGCCCAGCATTAACCTTATTAGATTCAATGAAATGCTGTTCCTTTTCTTCCAGTTTCATGGACAGAGACTAATCCTAGTCTTCTGAAAGCTTACTGACCATTTCAACTACAAACCCGACGCTCTGTTTTAGCATTTAGAAACGACAATAATCATCGCTTGTGATACGGTTTTCGAAACATATGGAGTTTATCTTTCAGATCAGCGAGAAATAATCTTATTTTTTTAATGACACTAACTGTAGCAGGTTTGATCCATACGGCCTCCGGCGACTAAGCTTCCTCCCCAGTTAGCTTACACAAGGGCCGAGGTCGCCTCGGTCTTCCGTAAACAAGCGCTGTAGCATGGAGATATGGCCGTGTGAGAACACTAACCCTATAAAAAGGTGTGTAGTAATTTAAGCTTTCGCTTTCCAAAAAAATAATATTTCTGGCTGATATGTTCCTTATGTTTCCAAAACTGTGCCGCAAGCGATGCGTGTTAACGTTCAGAACGAGCGTCGGGGCTCTTAACAAAACTCCCCCGGCCAGAAGATACCTAAAGGTAGTTAGCGTCTGAATGGGCTAGTGTGCAGCATTATGGCGACCGCAGCTACGCCCTTCTCCATGTCCTTAGTACAGTTTATGCATGTAGCTGGCACCCTGACGTGTACATTTTGTTTTGCTTTTACAATCAATTATACACTGCTCAAAAAAATTAAAGGAACACTTAAACAACACAATGTAACTCCAAGTCAATCACACTTCTGTGAAATCAAACTGTCCACTTAGGAAGCAACACTGATTGACAATAAATTTCACATGCTGTTGTGCAAATGGAATAGACAACAGGTGGAAATTATAGGCAATTAGCAAGAGACCCCCAATAAAAGGAGTGGTTCTGCAGGTGGTGACCACAGACCACTTCTCAGTTCCTATGCTTCCTGGCTGATGTTTTGGTCACTTTTGAATGCTGGCGGTGCTTTCACTCTAGTGGTAGCATGAGACGGAGTCTACAACCCACACAAGTGGCTCAGGTAGTGCAGCTCATCCAGGATGGCACATCAATGCGAGCTGTGGCAAGAAGGTTTGCTGTGTCTGTCAGCGTAGTGTCCAGAGCATGGAGGCGCTACCAGGAGACAGGCCAGTACATCAGGAGACGTGGAGGAGGCCGTAGGAGGGCAACAACCCAGCAGCAGGACCGCTACCTCCGCCTTTGTGCAAGGAGGAGCAGGAGGAGCACTGCCAGAGCCCTGCAAAATGACCTCCAGCAGGCCACAAATGTGCATGTTTCTGCTCAAACGGTCAGAAACAGACTCCCTGAGGGTGGTATGAGGGCCCGACGTCCACAGGTGGGGGTTGTGCTTACAGCCCAACACCGTGCAGGACGTTTGGCATTTGCCAGAGAACACCAAGATTGGCAAATTCGCCACTGGCGCCCTGTGCTGTTCACAGATGAAAGCAGGTTCACACTGAGCACATGTGACAGACGTGACAGAGTCTGGAGACACCGTGGAGAACGTTCTGCTGCCTGCAACATCCTCCAGCATGACCGGTTTGGCGGTGGGTCAGTCATGGTGTGGGGTGGCATTTCTTTGGGGGGCCGCACAGCCCTCCATGTGCTCGCCAGAGGTAGCCTGACTGCCATTAGGTACCGAGATGAGATCCTCAGACCCCCTTGTGAGACCATATGCTGGTGCGGTTGGCCCTGGGTTCCTCCTAATGCAAGACAATGCTAGACCTCATGTGGCTGGAGTGTGTCAGCAGTTCCTGCAAGAGGAAGGCATTGATGCTATGGACTGGCCCGCCCGTTCCCCAGACCTGAATCCAATTGAGCACATCTGGGACATCATGTCTCGCTCCATCCACCAACGCCACGTTGCACCACAGACTGTCCAGGAGTTGGCGGATGCTTTAGTCCAGGTCTGGGAGGAGATCCCTCAGGAGACCATCCGCCACCTCATAAGGAGCATGCCCAGGTGTTGTAGGGAGGTCATACAGGCACGTGGAGGCCACACACACTACTGAGCCTCATTTTGACTTGTTTTAAGGACATTACATCAAAGTTGGATCAGCCTGTAGTGTGGTTTTCCACTTTAATTTTGAGGGTGACTCCAAATCCAGACCTCCATGGGTTGATAAATTTGATTTCCATTGATCATTTTTGTGTGATTTTGTTGTCAGCACATTCAACTATGTAAAGAAAAAAGTATTTAATAATATTATTTCATTCATTCAGATCTAGGATGTGTTGTTTAAGTGTTCCCTTTATTTTTTTGAGCAGTGTATTATTTTACTAATACACGGTAACTACCTATAAAAGAGTTTCTGTGAAAATCAGTCATGCTTTTAATTTAAAACTCAACAGGGGCGTGTTCTCAGGGAAAAGTCTCAACGTGATACTTGTGATGTCCTATAACTCCGACGTGAAGTTGAAAATGTTTACGATTAAGGGAAACGGTTCTGGTAATCCATGTCTCAAGGCTTGAAAACAATCCTTCGTTAACCCGTCTCCTCCCCTTCATCTACACTGATTTGAAGTGGATTTAACAAGTGACATCAATAAGGGATCATAGCTTTCACCTGGATTCACCTGGACAGCCTGTCATGGAAACAGCAGGTGTTCTTAATGTTTTGTACACTCAGTGTAGATATTCACATTTAGATAGAAATATTGTAATTATTCAAAAAGGGGAAGAAGCAAATAAACAACTATATAAAATAATGATATATTACCAGGGTTTCACATAAAGTCTTTCAGTAAGTTATAGCTTTATTCTCTCTGACTTTGGTCGTGATGCATCTCTGCATGGGAAGAATGTCAGCGTTGTTTCCCAACGTAGTTACATGTTTTATTCTCAAAATTATTATTCCTCAAACGCCAACAGATGCACTACATATGATGTCCTCTGCAAAATAAAAGATGACAGCATGAAAAAATATTTAAAATAATTGTCCCTTCTGACATTTTCTGAATCTACAAGTTGGAGAAACAACCACATAAAAATAAAAGCAGTACATTTTGAGAATGATGCTGAATTACGCCATGAATCATTTTAGATCTAAATGTTAATGTCAGCCTTTCCAAAATGGCCAGATAGCTTCAGACCAGTATTTCAGCACAAGCATTGCATTAACGTTTACATAGAAAGAGAAATCTCACATGCTGTACAGAATATATCAAAAGGAAAAAACAAGCAACCCTCCCAAAATGAACACTCCTTTAGGACCCTAACTTCACCTGGGCTCTTTTCCCAAACATCGGCATATCAACTCCAGCATTACACCAAACACAGACATCCATCATTACACACACACATTTGACTAACATTTTAATCCTGCATTTAATTTGCCACGTCATGTTGAGGATATGGAAGTGTCTGGACAGAAACGTGTTAGAGAACAAGAACAGTAACAAACAAATGAACAGTCCATTGGAACTCTATCCAGTTATCTCAGTATGCAGGCGACTAGAACGCTTTTTCCATCTTAAATACGTCCGAATATGGATTAGTCAACGAGAATGAGAAACCTGTTGAAAGAATCTCCCTTTTGATTTTAGAAGGTTTCATTATTTTCCGGATAGATACCTGTTTTCACCTGGTAACAGACCAGACACTGAGGGACAGGAAGGATCATAAGGGTTGGTGGTCTGGGTTAAACTAAGTACCAAGAGAAGAGGGGTGTGTGGGTTAAGACCATTAATTACCCGATGCTTAGGTTCTAGCCTTGGCTGTCAACAGTAAAGCATCTCCTTTGTTACAGCTCAATTCAAAGTGACGTAAACATGATCATGCAGTGCAGCGTTTCTCAAACCCTGTCCTGGGGGGGGTAAGGGGGGGGAGGACCGAGTCACAGATCAGCATGTCTACAAAACCAAAACATCTGCAGTTATAATAGATCAGGTTCAGCAGTGGAGAGTGGGAGGGGCTTGGGTCGGGTGGGTCATGTGACAGGGCAGTTACAGCGTGGGTGGCTTCAGCCCGTACTTCCTGGCTACCTCCGTCTGGGCGTAGGCCGCGTCACACAGCGAGTACAGGTGGGCCATCTCCATCTCTGACTTGGCCAGGTTGATGGCCTTGTTGAACATGTCTATTGCCTTGTCCAGGTTCCCCCTGGGAGTGAGAGACGGATGGTAATAAATTAGTTATTTTTTAACATGTCTTTTATACACTGTGTACAAAACATTAGGAACACCTTTCTAATGATTGAGTTGCACACCCTTTTGCCCTCAGAACAGCCTCAATTTGTCGGGGCGTGGACTCTACAAGGTGTCGAAAGTGTTCCACAGGGATGCTGGCCCCATGTTGACTCCAATGCTTCCCACAGTTGTGTCAAGTTGGCTGGATGTCCTTTGGGTGGTGGACCATTCTTGATACACACGGGACACTGTTGTGCGTGAAAAACCCAGCAGTGTTGCAGTTCTTGACACAAACCGATGCGCCTGGCACCTACTACCATACCCCGTTCAAAGGCACTTCAGTATTTTGTCTTGCCCATTCACCCTCTGAATGGCACACACACACAATCCATGTCTCAATTGTGTCAATGCTTAAAAATCCTTCTTTAACCTGTCTCCTCCCCTTCATCTACACTGACTGAAGTCGATTTAACAAGTGACATCAATAAGGGATCATAGCTTTCACCTGGATTCACCTGGTCAGTCTATATATTATGGAAAGAGCAGGTGTTCCTAAAGTTTTGTCCACCCAGTGTACATTGTATGACATCACATTTGATGTACACTACTGTTCAAAAGTTTGGGGTCACTTAGAAATGTCCTTGTTTTCCATGAAAACATACATGAAATGAGTTTGAATAGGAAATATAGCAAAATGCATAGGAAATGTAGTCATTGACTGGGCTCCCGAGTGGCGCAGTGGTCTAAGGCACTGCATCCCAGTGCTTGAGGCGTCACTACAGACCCCCTGGTTCGATTCCAGGCTGTATCACAACCGGCCGTGATTGGGAGTCCCATAGGGCGGCGCACAATTGGCCCAGCGTCGTCCGGGTTTGGCCGGTGTAGGCCGTCATTGTAAATAAGAATTTGTTCTTAACTGATTTGCCTAGTTAAATAAAGGTCAAATAAAAAATTTAAATAAATTGACAAGGTTAGAAATAATGATTTTTAATAGAAATAATAATTGTGTCCTTCAAACTTTGCTTTCATCAAAGAATCCTCCCTTTGCAGAAATTACAGCCTTGCAGACCTTTGGCATTCTAGTTGTCAATTTGAGATTTCATCCCATGCTTCCTGAAGCACCTCCCACTAGTTGGATTGGCTTGATGGGTACTTCTTACGTACCATACGGTCAAGCTGCTCCCACAACAGCTCAATAGGGTTGAGATCCGGTGACTGTGCTGGCCACTCCATTATAGACAGAATACCAGCTGACTGCTTCTTCCCTAAATAGTTATTGCATAGTTTGGAGCTGTGCTTTGGGTCATTGTAGCTCAGTTGGTAGAGCATGGCGCTTGCAACGCCAGGGTTGTGGGTTGGTTTTCCACGGGGGGCCAGTATGAAAATGTATGCACTCACTGACTGTAAGTCGCTCTGGATAAGAGCGTCTGCTAAATGACTAAAATGTAATTGTCCTGTTGTAGGAGGAAATTGGCTCCAATCAAGCACCGTCCACAGGGTATGGCGTGGCTCTGCAAAATGGAGTGATAGCCTTCCTTCTTCAAGATCCCTTTTACCCTGTACAAATCTCCCACTTTACCACCACCAAAGCATTTCATTTGGTCTGCGTCTCACAAATGTTCTTCTTTGTGATCCGAACACCTCAAACTTCGATTCGTCTGTCCATAACACTTTTTTCCAATCTTCCTCTGTCCAGTGTCTGTGTTCTTTTGCCCATCTTAATCTTTTCTTTTTATTGGCCAGTCTGAGATTTGGCTTTTTCTTTGCAACTCTGCCTAGAAGGTCAGCATCCCGGAGTCGCCTCTTCACTGTTGACGTTGAGACTGGTGTTTTGCGGGTACTATTTAATGAAGCTGCCAGTTGAGGACCTGTGAGGCGTCTGTTTCTCAAACTAGACACACTAATGTATTTGTCCTCTTGCTCAGTTGTGCACCGGGGCCTCCCACTCCTCTTTCTATTCTGGTTAGAGCCAGTTTGCGCTGTTCTGTGAAGGGAGTAGTACACCGTGTTGTACGAGATCTTCAGTTTCTTGGCAATTTCTCGCATGGAATAGCCTTCATTTCTCAGAACAAGAATAGACTGATGAGTTTCAGAAGAAAGTTATTTGTTTCTGGCCATTTTGAGCCTGTAATCAAACCCACAATTGCTGATGCTCCAGATACTCAACTAGTCTCAAGAAGGCCAGTTTTATTGCTTCTTTAATCAGCACAACAGTTTTCAGCTGTGCTAACATAATTGCAAAAGGGTTTTCTAATTATCAATTAGCCTTTTAAAATTATAAACTTGGATTAGCAAACACAACATGCCATTGGAACACAGGACTGATGGTTGCTGATAATGGGCCTCTGTACGCCTATGTAGATATTCCATTAAAAATCAGCCGTTTCCAGCTACAATAGCCATTTACAACATTAACAATGTCTACACTGTATTTCTGATCCATTTGATGTTATTTTAAATGGACAAAAAAAAAGCACTTCTTTCGAAAACAAGGACATTTCTAAGTGACCCCAAACATTTGAACGGTAGTGTGTCGGCAGATAAACCTAAACTTCAGTTATTTTATTTTATTTTAAACCAAACTCCAAAGTGTGTATTAAGTGTTTATTACTGGGCAATATTTAAAAAGTATTCAGCTAACCTTTGAACTTCAATAGTTCCCATGGTTTCGTAGGCAAAGTCACATTTATTGTCGATCTCGATGGCCTTGCTGATGAGGTCCAGGCCCAGGTCCAAGTCCTGCTTCCACTGGAGCTGCAACAACCTGGACACACAGAAACATTACTAGAGATCTACAGGCCTCATCACACAGACCAGGTATACCGTCTAACCTAACGTAGAGGACCCATCACACAGACCAGGTATACCGTCTAACCTAACGTAGAGGACCCACCACACAGACCAGGTATACCCTACTAAACATATAGGCCTCATCACACAGACCAGGTATACCCTACTAAACATATAGGCCTCATCACACAGACCAGGTATACCCTACTAAACATACAGGCCTCATCACACAGACCAGGTATACCCTACTAAACATACAGGCCTCATCACACAGACCAGGTATACCCTACTAAACATACAGGCCTCATCACACAGACCAGGTATACCCTACTAAACATACAGGCCTCATCACACAGACCAGGTATACCCTACTAAACATACAGGCCTCATCACACAGACCAGGTATACCCTACTAAACATACAGGACCCATCACACAGACCAGGTATACCGTCTAACCTAACGTAGAGGACCCACCACACAGACCAGGTATACCCTACTAAACATACAGGCCTCATCACACAGACCAGGTATACCCTACTAAACATACAGGCCTCATCACACAGACCAGGTATACCCTACTAAACATACAGGCCTCATCACACAGACCAGGTATACCCTACTAAACATACAGGCCTCATCACACAGACCAGGTATACCCTACTAAACATACAGGCCTCACCACACAGACCAGGTATACCCTACTAAACATACAGGCCTCATCACACAGACCAGGTATACCGTCTAACCTAACGTAGAGGACCCACCACACAGACCAGGTATACCCTACTAAACATACAGGCCTCATCACACAGACCAGGTATACCCTACTAAACATACAGGCCTCATCACACAGACCAGGTATACCCTACTAAACATACAGGCCTCATCACACAGACCAGGTATACCCTACTAAACATACAGGCCTCATCACACAGACCAGGTATACCCTACTAAACATATAGGCCTCATCACACAGACCAGGTATACCCTACTAAACATACAGGCCTCATCACACAGACCAGGTATACCCTACTAAACATACAGGCCTCATCACACAGACCAAGTATACCCTACTAAACATACAGGCCTCATCACACAGACCAGGTATACCCTACTAAACATATAGGCCTCATCACACAGACCAGGTATACCGTCTAACCTAACGTAGAGGACCCACCACACAGACCAGGTATACCCTACTAAACATACAGGCCTCATCACACAGACCAGGTATACCCTACTAAACATACAGGCCTCATCACACAGACCAGGTATACCGTCTAACCTAACGTAGAGGACCCACCACACAGACCAGGTATACCCTACTAAACATACAGGCCTCATCACACAGACCAGGTATACCCTACTAAACATACAGGCCTCATCACACAGACCAGGTATACCCTACTAAACATACAGGCCTCATCACACAGACCAGGTATACCCTACTAAACATACAGGCCTCACCACACAGACCAGGTATACCCTACTAAACATACAGGCCTCATCACACAGACCAGGTATACCGTCTAACCTAACGTAGAGGACCCACCACACAGACCAGGTATACCCTACTAAACATACAGGCCTCATCACACAGACCAGGTATACCCTACTAAACATACAGGCCTCATCACACAGACCAGGTATACCCTACTAAACATATAGGCCTCATCACACAGACCAGGTATACCCTACTAAACATACAGGCCTCATCACACAGACCAGGTATACCCTACTAAACATACAGGCCTCATCACACAGACCAGGTATACCCTACTAAACATACAGGCCTCATCACACAGACCAGGTATACCCTACTAAACATATAGGCCTCATCACACAGACCAGGTATACCCTACTAAACATACAGGCCTCATCACACAGACCAGGTATACCCTACTAAACATACAGGCCTCATCACACAGACCAGGTATACCCTACTAAACATACAGGCCTCATCACACAGACCAGGTATACCCTACTAAACATATAGGCCTCATCACACAGACCAGGTATACCGTCTACCTAAACGTACAGGACCCACCACACAGACCAGGTATACCCTACTAAACATACAGGCCTCATCACACAGACCAGGTATACCCTACTAAACATACAGGCCTCATCACACAGACCAGGTATACCCTACTAAACATACAGGCCTCACCACACAGACCAGGTATACCCTACTAAACATACAGGCCTCATCACACAGACCAGGTATACCCTACTAAACATACAGGCCTCATCACACAGACCAGGTATACCCTACTAAACATACAGGCCTCATCACACAGACCAGGTATACCCTACTAAACATACAGGCCTCATCACACAGACCAGGTATACCCTACTAAACATACAGGCCTCATCACACAGACCAGGTATACCCTACTAAACATATAGGCCTCATCACACAGACCAGGTATACCCTACTAAACATACAGGCCTCATCACACAGACCAGGTATACCCTACTAAACATACAGGCCTCATCACACAGACCAGGTATACCCTACTAAACATACAGGCCTCATCACACAGACCAGGTATACCCTACTAAACATATAGGCCTCATCACACAGACCAGGTATACCCTACTAAACATACAGGCCTCATCACACAGACCAGGTATACCCTACTAAACATACAGGCCTCATCACACAGACCAGGTATACCCTACTAAACATACAGGCCTCATCACACAGACCAGGTATACCCTACTAAACATACAGGCCTCATCACACAGACCAGGTATACCCTACTAAACATATAGGCTTCATCACACAGACCAGGTATACTCTACTAAACATACAGGCCTCAGCACACAGACCAGGTATACCCTACTAAACATACAGGCCTCATCACACAGACCAGGTATACCCTACTAAACATATAGGCCTCATCACACAGACCAGGTATACCCTACTAAACATACAGGCCTCATCACACAGACCAGGTATACCCTACTAAACATACAGGCCTCATCACACAGACCAGGTATACCCTACTAAACATACAGGCCTCATCACACAGACCAGGTATACCCTACTAAACATATAGGCCTCATCACACAGACCAGGTATACCCTACTAAACATACAGGCCTCATCACACAGACCAGGTATACCCTACTAAACATACAGGCCTCATCACACAGACCAGGTATACCCTACTAAACATACAGGCCTCATCACACAGACCAGGTATACCCTACTAAACATATAGGCCTCATCACACAGACCAGGTATACCCTACTAAACATACAGGCCTCATCACACAGACCAGGTATACCCTACTAAACATATAGGCCTCATCACACAGACCAGGTATACCCTACTAAACATACAGGCCTCATCACACAGACCAGGTATACCCTACTAAACATACAGGCCTCATCACACAGACCAGGTATACCCTACTAAACATATAGGCCTCATCACACAGACCAGGTATACCCTACTAAACATATAGGCCTCATCACACAGACCAGGTATACCGTCTAACCTAACGTAGAGGACCCACCACACAGACCAGGTATACCGTCTAACCTAACGTAGAGGACCCACCACACAGACCAGGTATACCGTCTAACCTAACGTAGAGGACCCACCACACAGACCAGGTATACCGTCTAACCTAACGTAGAGGACCCACCACACAGACCAGGTATACCGTCTAACCTAACGTAGAGGACCCACCACACAGACCAGGTATACCGTCTAACCTAACGTAGAGGACCCACCACACAGACCAGGTATACCGTCTAACCTAACGTAGAGGACCCATCACACAGACCAGGTATACCGTCTAACCTAACGTAGAGGACCCACCACACAGACCAGGTATACCCTACTAAACATACAGGCCTCATCACACAGACCAGGTATACCCTACTAAACATACAGGCCTCATCACACAGACCAGGTATACCCTACTAAACATACAGGCCTCATCACACAGACCAGGTATACCCTACTAAACATACAGGCCTCATCACACAGACCAGGTATACCCTACTAAACATACAGGCCTCATCACACAGACCAGGTATACCCTACTAAACATACAGGCCTCATCACACAGACCAGGTATACCCTACTAAACATACAGGCCTCATCACACAGACCAGGTATACCCTACTAAACATACAGGCCTCATCACACAGACCAGGTATACCCTACTAAACATATAGGCCTCATCACACAGACCAGGTATACCGTCTAACCTAACATAGAGGACCCACCACACAGACCAGGTATACCCTACTAAACATACAGGCCTCATCACACAGACCAGGTATACCCTACTAAACATACAGGCCTCATCACACAGACCAGGTATACCGTCTAACCTAACGTAGAGGACCCACCACACAGACCAGGTATACCCTACTAAACATACAGGCCTCATCACACAGACCAGGTATACCCTACTAAACATACAGGCCTCATCACACAGACCAGGTATACCCTACTAAACATACAGGCCTCATCACACAGACCAGGTATACCCTACTAAACATACAGGCCTCATCACACAGACCAGGTATACCCTACTAAACATATAGGCCTCATCACACAGACCAGGTATACCCTACTAAACATACAGGCCTCATCACACAGACCAGGTATACCCTACTAAACATACAGGCCTCATCACACAGACCAGGTATACCCTACTAAACATACAGGCCTCATCACACAGACCAGGTATACCCTACTAAACATATAGGCCTCATCACACAGACCAGGTATACCCTACTAAACATACAGGCCTCATCACACAGACCAGGTATACCCTACTAAACATACAGGCCTCATCACACAGACCAGGTATACCCTACTAAACATATAGGCCTCATCACACAGACCAGGTATACCCTACTAAACATATAGGCCTCATCACACAGACCAGGTATACCGTCTAACCTAACGTAGAGGACCCACCACACAGACCAGGTATACCGTCTAACCTAACGTAGAGGACCCACCACACAGACCAGGTATACCGTCTAACCTAACGTAGAGGACCCACCACACAGACCAGGTATACCGTCTAACCTAACGTAGAGGACCCACCACACAGACCAGGTATACCGTCTAACCTAACGTAGAGGACCCACCACACAGACCAGGTATACCGTCTAACCTAACGTAGAGGACCCACAACACAGACCAGGTATACCGTCTAACCTAACGTAGAGGACCCACCACACAGACCAGGTATACCGTCTAACCTAACGTAGAGGACCCACCACACAGACCAGGTATACCGTCTAACCTAACGTAGAGGACCCACCACACAGACCAGGTATACCGTCTAACCTAACGTAGAGGACCCACCACACAGACCAGGTATACCGTCTAACCTAACGTAGAGGACCCACCACACAGACCAGGTATACCGTCTAACCTAACGTAGAGGACCCACCACACAGACCAGGTATACCTCTAACCTAAACGTAGAGGACCCATCACACAGACCAGGTATACCGTCTAACCTAACGTAGAGGACCCACCACACAGACCAGGTATACCCTACTAAACATACAGGCCTCATCACACAGACCAGGTATACCGTCTAACCTAACGTAGAGGACCCACCACACAGACCAGGTATACCCTACTAAACATACAGGCCTCATCACACAGACCAGGTATACCCTACTAAACATACAGGCCTCATCACACAGACCAGGTATACCCTACTAAACATACAGGCCTCATCACACAGACCAGGTATACCCTACTAAACATACAGGCCTCACCACACAGACCAGGTATACCCTACTAAACATACAGGCCTCATCACACAGACCAGGTATACCGTCTAACCTAACGTAGAGGACCCACCACACAGACCAGGTATACCCTACTAAACATACAGGCCTCATCACACAGACCAGGTATACCCTACTAAACATACAGGCCTCATCACACAGACCAGGTATACCCTACTAAACATACAGGCCTCATCACACAGACCAGGTATACCCTACTAAACATACAGGCCTCATCACACAGACCAGGTATACCCTACTAAACATATAGGCCTCATCACACAGACCAGGTATACCCTACTAAACATACAGGCCTCATCACACAGACCAGGTATACCCTACTAAACATACAGGCCTCATCACACAGACCAGGTATACCCTACTAAACATACAGGCCTCATCACACAGACCAGGTATACCCTACTAAACATACAGGCCTCATCACACAGACCAGGTATACCCTACTAAACATACAGGCCTCATCACACAGACCAGGTATACCCTACTAAACATATAGGCCTCATCACACAGACCAGGTATACCCTACTAAACATACAGGCCTCATCACACAGACCAGGTATACCCTACTAAACATACAGGCCTCATCACACAGACCAGGTATACCCTACTAAACATACAGGCCTCATCACACAGACCAGGTATACCCTACTAAACATACAGGCCTCATCACACAGACCAGGTATACCCTACTAAACATATAGGCCTCATCACACAGACCAGGTATACCCTACTAAACATACAGGCCTCATCACACAGACCAGGTATACCCTACTAAACATATAGGCCTCATCACACAGACCAGGTATACCCTACTAAACATACAGGCCTCATCACACAGACCAGGTATACCCTACTAAACATACAGGCCTCATCACACAGACCAGGTATACCCTACTAAACATACAGGCCTCATCACACAGACCAGGTATACCCTACTAAACATACAGGCCTCATCACACAGACCAGGTATACCCTACTAAACATACAGGCCTCATCACACAGACCAGGTATACCCTACTAAACATACAGGCCTCATCACACAGACCAGGTATACCCTACTAAACATACAGGCCTCATCACACAGACCAGGTATACCCTACTAAACATACAGGCCTCATCACACAGACCAGGTATACCCTACTAAACATACAGGCCTCATCACACAGACCAGGTATACCCTACTAAACATACAGGCCTCATCACACAGACCAGGTATACCCTACTAAACATACAGGCCTCATCACACAGACCAGGTATACCCTACTAAACATACAGGCCTCATCACACAGACCAGGTATACCCTACTAAACATACAGGCCTCATCACACAGACCAGGTATACCCTACTAAACATACAGGCCTCATCACACAGACCAGGTATACCCTACTAAACATACAGGCCTCATCACACAGACCAGGTATACCCTACTAAACATATAGGCCTCATCACACAGACCAGGTATACCCTACTAAACATACAGGCCTCATCACACAGACCAGGTATACCCTACTAAACATACAGGCCTCATCACACAGACCAGGTATACCCTACTAAACATACAGGCCTCATCACACAGACCAGGTATACCCTACTAAACATACAGGCCTCATCACACAGACCAGGTATACCCTACTAAACATACAGGCCTCATCACACAGACCAGGTATACCCTACTAAACATACAGGCCTCATCACACAGACCAGGTATACCCTACTAAACATACAGGCCTCATCACACAGACCAGGTATACCCTACTAAACATACAGGCCTCATCACACAGACCAGGTATACCCTACTAAACATACAGGCCTCATCACACAGACCAGGTATACCCTACTAAACATACAGGCCTCATCACACAGACCAGGTATACCCTACTAAACATACAGGCCTCATCACACAGACCAGGTATACCCTACTAAACATATAGGCCTCATCACACAGACCAGGTATACCCTACTAAACATACAGGCCTCATCACACAGACCAGGTATACCCTACTAAACATACAGGCCTCATCACACAGACCAGGTATACCCTACTAAACATACAGGCCTCATCACACAGACCAGGTATACCCTACTAAACATACAGGCCTCATCACACAGACCAGGTATACCCTACTAAACATACAGGCCTCATCACACAGACCAGGTATACCCTACTAAACATACAGGCCTCATCACACAGACCAGGTATACCCTACTAAACATACAGGCCTCATCACACAGACCAGGTATACCCTACTAAACATACAGGCCTCATCACACAGACCAGGTATACCCTACTAAACATACAGGCCTCATCACACAGACCAGGTATACCCTACTAAACATACAGGCCTCATCACACAGACCAGGTATACCCTACTAAACATACAGGCCTCATCACACAGACCAGGTATACCCTACTAAACATACAGGCCTCATCACACAGACCAGGTATACCCTACTAAACATATAGGCCTCATCACACAGACCAGGTATACCCTACTAAACATACAGGCCTCATCACACAGACCAGGTATACCCTACTAAACATACAGGCCTCATCACACAGACCAGGTATACCCTACTAAACATACAGGCCTCATCACACAGACCAGGTATACCCTACTAAACATATAGGCCTCATCACACAGACCAGGTATACCCTACTAAACATACAGGCCTCATCACACAGACCAGGTATACCCTACTAAACATACAGGCCTCATCACACAGACCAGGTATACCCTACTAAACATACAGGCCTCATCACACAGACCAGGTATACCCTACTAAACATACAGGCCTCATCACACAGACCAGGTATACCCTACTAAACATATAGGCCTCATCACACAGACCAGGTATACCCTACTAAACATATAGGCCTCATCACACAGACCAGGTATACCGCTACTAAACATACAGGACTCATCACACAGACCAGGTATACCCTACCTAAACGTACAGGCCTCACCACACAGACCAGGTATACCCTACTAAACATATAGGCCTCACCACACAGACCAGGTATACCCTAACCTAAACGTATAGGACCCACCACACAGACCAGGTATACCGTCTAACCTAACGTAGAGGACCCACCACACAGACCAGGTATACCGTCTAACCTAACGTAGAGGACCCACCACACAGACCAGGTATACCGTCTAACCTAACGTAGAGGACCCACCACACAGACCAGGTATACCGTCTAACCTAACGTACAGGACCCACCACACAGACCAGGTATACCCTACTAAACATACAGGCCTCATCACACAGACCAGGTATACCGTCTAACCTAACGTAGAGGACCCATCACACAGACCAGGTATACCGTCTAACCTAACGTAGAGGACCCACCACACAGACCAGGTATACCCTACTAAACATATAACATCATTAACATCCTAGGAATGGACATGGAGGTGACATTACTACACTGATAACCCTGTTAACAGTTAAAGCAGACTAACTCACCCCTTGTGGACGTACAGTACCAGTCAAAAATTCTTTATTTTTACTATTTTCTACATTGTAGAATAATAGTGAAGACATCAAAACTATGAAATAACACATATGGAATCATGTAGTAACCAAAAAAGTATTAAACAAATCAAAATATATTTTATATTTGAGATTCTTCAAATAGCCACCCTTTGCCTTGATGACAGCTTTGCACACTCTTGGCATTATCTCAACCAGCTTCATGAGGTAGTCACCTGGAATGCATTTCAATTAACAGGTGTGCCTTCTGATCTCCGCATGTGTAGTTCCCACCGTAAAGCATGGAGGAGGAGGTGTTATGGTGTGGGGGTGCTTTGCTGGTGACACTGTCTGTGATTTATTTAGAATTCAAGGCACACTTAACCAGCATGGCTACCACAGCATTCTGCAGCGATACGCCATCCCATCTGGTTTGCGCTTAGTGGGACTATCATTTGTTTTTCAACAGGACAATGACCCAACACACCTCCAGGCTGTGTAAGGGCTATTTGACCAAGAAGGAGAGTGATGGAGTGCTGCATCAGATGACCTGGCCTCCACAATCCCCCGACCTCAACCCAATTGAGATGGTTTGGGATGAGTCGGACGGCAGAGTGAAGGAAAAGCAGCCAACAAGTGCTCAGCATATGTGGGAACTCCTTCAAGACTGTTGGAAAAGCATTCCAGGTGAAGCTGGTTGAGAGAATGCCAAGAGTGTGCAAAGCTGTCATCAAGGGTGGCTATTTGAAGAATCTCAAATATAAAATATATTTGTTTAACACTTTTTTTGGTTACTACATGATTCCATATGTGTTATTTCATAGTTGTGATGTCTTCACTATTATTCTATAATGTAGAAAATAGTAAAAAATAAAGAAAAACCCTTGAATGAGTAGGTGTGTCAAAACTTTTGACCGGTGCTGTATGTTGTAACGTTGTCTGGCTAACTCACCCCTTGTGGACGTATGTTGTAGCGTTGTCTGGCTAACTCACCCCTTGTGGACGTATGTTGTAGCGTTGTCTGGCTAACTCACCCCTTGTGGACGTATGTTGTAACGTTGTGAGACTAACTCACCCCTTGTGGACGTATGTTGTAGCGTTGTCTGGCTAACTCACCCCTTGTGGACGTATGTTGTAGCGTTGTCTGACTAACTCACCCCTTGTGGACGTATGTTGTAGCGTTGTCTGGCTAACTCACCCCTTGTGGACGTATGTTGTGGCGTTGTCTGACTAACTCACCCCCTTGTGGACGTATGTTGTAGCGTTGTGAGACTAACTCACCCCCTTGTGGACGTATGTTGTAGCGTTGTCTGGCTAACTCACCCCTTGTGGACGTATGTTGTAGCGTTGTCGGCTAACTCACCCCTTGTGGACGTATGTTGTAGCGTTGTCTGGCTAACTCACCCCTTGTGGACGTATGTTGTAGCGTTGTCTGACTAACTCACCCCTTGTGGACGTATGTTGTAGCGTTGTGAGACTAACTCACCCCTTGTGGACGTATGTTGTAGCGTTGTCTGGCTAACTCACCCCTTGTGGACGTATGTTGTAGCGTTGTCTGGCTAACTCACCCCTTGTGGACGTATGTTGTAGCGTTGTGAGACTAACTCACCCCTTGTGGACGTATGTTGTAGCGTTGTCTGGCTAACTCACCCCTTGTGGACGTATGTTGTAGCGTTGTCTGGCTAACTCACCCCTTGTGGACGTATGTTGTAGCGTTGTCTGGCTAACTCACCCCTTGTGGACGTATGTTGTAGCGTTGTCTGGCTAACTCACCCCTTGTGGACGTATGTTGTAGCGTTGTCTGGCTAACTCACCCCTTGTGGACGTATGTTGTAGCGTTGTCTGGCTAACTCACCCCTTGTGGACGTATGTTGTAGCGTTGTCTGGCTAACTCACCCCTTGTGGACGTATGTTGTAGCGTTGTCAGGCTAACTCACCCCTTGTGGACGTATGTTGTAGCGTTGTCTGGCTAACTCACCCCTTGTGGACGTATGTTGTAGCGTTGTCTGACTAACTCACCCCTTGTGGACGTATGTTGTAGCGTTGTCAGACTAACTCACCCCTTGTGGACGTATGTTGTAGCGTTGTCTGGCTAACTCACCCCTTGTGGACGTATGTTGTAGCGTTGTCTGGCTAACTCACCCCTTGTGGACGTATGTTGTAGCGTTGTAGAGACTAACTCACCCCTTGTGGACGTATGTTGTAGCGTTGTCTGGCTAACTCACCCCTTGTGGACGTATGTTGTAGCGTTGTCTGGCTAACTCACCCCTTGTGGACGTATGTTGTAGCGTTGTGAGACTAACTCACCCCTTGTGGACGTATGTTGTAGCGTTGTCTGGCTAACTCACCCCTTGTGGACGTATGTTGTAGCGTTGTGAGACTAACTCACCCCTTGTGGACGTATGTTGTAGCGTTGTCTGGCTAACTCACCCCTTGTGGACGTATGTTGTAGCGTTGTCTGGCTAACTCACCCCTTGTGGACGTATGTTGTAGCGTTGTCTGGCTAACTCACCCCTTGTGGACGTATGTTGTAGCGTTGTCAGGCTAACTCACCCCTTGTGGACGTATGTTGTAGCGTTGTCTGGCTAACTCACCCCTTGTGGACGTATGTTGTAACGTTGTGAGACTAACTCACCCCTTGTGGACGTATGTTGTAGCGTTGTCTGGCTAACTCACCCCTTGTGGACGTATGTTGTAGCGTTGTCTGGCTAACTCACCCCTTGTGGACGTATGTTGTAGCGTTGTCAGACTAACTCACCCCTTGTGGACGTATGTTGTAGCGTTGTCTGGCTAACTCACCCCTTGTGGACGTATGTTGTAGCGTTGTCTGGCTAACTCACCCCTTGTGGACGTATGTTGTAGCGTTGTCTGGCTAACTCACCCCCTTGTGGACGTATGTTGTAGCGTTGTCTGGCTAACTCACCCCTTGTGGACGTATGTTGTAGCGTTGTCTGGCTAACTCACCCCTTGTGGACGTATGTTGTAGCGTTGTCTGGCTAACTCACCCCTTGTGGACGTATGTTGTAGCGTTGTGAGACTAACTCACCCCTTGTGGACGTATGTTGTAGCGTTGTCTGGCTAACTCACCCCTTGTGGACGTATGTTGTAGCGTTGTCTGGCTAACTCACCCCCCTTGTGGACGTATGTTGTAGCGTTGTCTGGCTAACTCACCCCTTGTGGACGTATGTTGTAGCGTTGTGAGACTAACTCACCCCTTGTGGACGTATGTTGTAGCGTTGTCTGGCTAACTCACCCCTTGTGGACGTATGTTGTAGCGTTGTCAGGCTAACTCACCCCTTGTGGACGTATGTTGTAGCGTTGTCTGGCTAACTCACCCCTTGTGGACGTATGTTGTAGCGTTGTCTGGCTAACTCACCCCTTGTGGACGTATGTTGTAGCGTTGTCGAGACTAACTCACCCCCTTGTGGACGTATGTTGTAGCGTTGTCTGGCTAACTCACCCCTTGTGGACGTATGTTGTAGCGTTGTGAGACTAACTCACCCCTTGTGGACGTATGTTGTAGCGTTGTGAGACTAACTCACCCCTTGTGGACGTATGTTGTAGCGTTGTCTGGCTAACTCACCCCTTGTGGACGTATGTTGTAGCGTTGTCAGAAACTAACTCACCCCTTGTGGACGTATGTTGTAGCGTTGTCTGGCTAACTCACCCCTTGTGGACGTATGTTGTAGCGTTGTCTGGCTAACTCACCCCTTGTGGACGTATGTTGTAGCGTTGTGAGACTAACTCACCCCTTGTGGACGTATGTTGTAGCGTTGTGAGACTAACTCACCCCTTGTGGACGTATGTTGTAGCGTTGTCTGGCTAACTCACCCCTTGTGGACGTATGTTGTGGCGTTGTCAGACTAACTCACCCCTTGTGGACGTATGTTGTAGCGTTGTGAGACTAACTCACCCCTTGTGGACGTATGTTGTAGCGTTGTCTGGCTAACTCACCCCTTGTGGACGTATGTTGTAGCGTTGTGAGACTAACTCACCCCTTGTGGACGTATGTTGTAGCGTTGTCTGGCTAACTCACCCCTTGTGGACGTATGTTGTAGCGTTGTCTGGCTAACTCACCCCTTGTGGACGTATGTTGTAGCGTTGTCTGGCTAACTCACCCCTTGTGGACGTATGTTGTAGCGTTGTCTGGCTAACTCACCCCTTGTGGACGTATGTTGTAGCGTTGTCTGGCTAACTCACCCCTTGTGGACGTATGTTGTAGCGTTGTCTGGCTAACTCACCCCTTGTGGACGTATGTTGTAGCGTTGTCTGGCTAACTCACCCCTTGTGGACGTATGTTGTAACGTTGTCTGGCTAACTCACCCCTTGTGGACGTATGTTGTAGCGTTGTCAGGCTAACTCACCCCTTGTGGACGTATGTTGTAGCGTTGTCAGGCTAACTCACCCCTTGTGGACGTATGTTGTAGCGTTGTCTGGCTAACTCACCCCTTGTGGACGTATGTTGTAGCGTTGTCTGGCTAACTCACCCCTTGTGGACGTATGTTGTAGCGTTGTCAGACTAACTCACCCCTTGTGGACGTATGTTGTAGCGTTGTCTGGCTAACTCACCCCTTGTGGACGTATGTTGTAGCGTTGTCTGGCTAACTCACCCCTTGTGGACGTATGTTGTAGCGTTGTCAGACTAACTCACCCCTTGTGGACGTATGTTGTAGCGTTGTCTGGCTAACTCACCCCTTGTGGACGTATGTTGTAACGTTGTGAGACTAACTCACCCCTTGTGGACGTATGTTGTAGCGTTGTCTGGCTAACTCACCCCTTGTGGACGTATGTTGTAGCGTTGTCTGGCTAACTCACCCCTTGTGGACGTATGTTGTAGCGTTGTCTGGCTAACTCACCCCTTGTGGACGTATGTTGTAGCGTTGTCTGGCTAACTCACCCCTTGTGGACGTATGTTGTAGCGTTGTCTGGCTAACTCACCCCTTGTGGACGTATGTTGTAGCGTTGTCTGGCTAACTCACCCCTTGTGGACGTATGTTGTAGCGTTGTCGGACTAACTCACCCCTTGTGGACGTATGTTGTAGCGTTGTCTGGCTAACTCACCCCTTGTGGACGTATGTTGTAGCGTTGTGAGACTAACTCACCCCTTGTGGACGTATGTTGTAGCGTTGTCTGGCTAACTCACCCCCTTGTGGACGTATGTTGTAGCGTTGTCTGGCTAACTCACCCCTTGTGGACGTATGTTGTAGCGTTGTCTGGCTAACTCACCCCTTGTGGACGTATGTTGTAGCGTTGTCTGGCTAACTCACCCCTTGTGGACGTATGTTGTAGCGTTGTCTGGCTAACTCACCCCCTTGTGGACGTATGTTGTAGCGTTGTCTGGCTAACTCACCCCTTGTGGACGTATGTTGTAGCGTTGTCTGGCTAACTCACCCCTTGTGGACGTATGTTGTAGCGTTGTGAGACTAACTCACCCCTTGTGGACGTATGTTGTAGCGTTGTCTGGCTAACTCACCCCTTGTGGACGTATGTTGTAGCGTTGTCTGGCTAACTCACCCCTTGTGGACGTATGTTGTAGCGTTGTCTGACTAACTCACCCCTTGTGGACGTATGTTGTAGCGTTGTCAGGCTAACTCACCCCTTGTGGACGTATGTTGTAGCGTTGTCTGGCTAACTCACCCCTTGTGGACGTATGTTGTAGCGTTGTCTGGCTAACTCACCCCTTGTGGACGTATGTTGTAGCGTTGTCGAGACTAACTCACCCCTTGTGGACGTATGTTGTAGCGTTGTCTGGCTAACTCACCCCTTGTGGACGTATGTTGTAACGTTGTCAGACTAACTCACCCCTTGTGGACGTATGTTGTAGCGTTGTGAGACTAACTCACCCCTTGTGGACGTATGTTGTAGCGTTGTCTGGCTAACTCACCCCTTGTGGACGTATGTTGTAACGTTGTCTGGCTAACTCACCCCTTGTGGACGTATGTTGTAGCGTTGTCTGGCTAACTCACCCCTTGTGGACGTATGTTGTAGCGTTGTCTGGCTAACTCACCCCTTGTGGACGTATGTTGTAGCGTTGTGAGACTAACTCACCCCTTGTGGACGTATGTTGTAGCGTTGTCTGGCTAACTCACCCCTTGTGGACGTATGTTGTAGCGTTGTGAGACTAACTCACCCCTTGTGGACGTATGTTGTAGCGTTGTGAGACTAACTCACCCCTTGTGGACGTATGTTGTAGCGTTGTCTGGCTAACTCACCCCTTGTGGACGTATGTTGTAGCGTTGTGAGACTAACTCACCCCTTGTGGACGTATGTTGTAGCGTTGTCTGGCTAACTCACCCCTTGTGGACGTATGTTGTAGCGTTGTCTGGCTAACTCACCCCTTGTGGACGTATGTTGTAGCGTTGTGAGACTAACTCACCCCTTGTGGACGTATGTTGTAGCGTTGTGAGACTAACTCACCCCTTGTGGACGTATGTTGTAGCGTTGTCTGGCTAACTCACCCCCTTGTGGACGTATGTTGTAGCGTTGTCAGGCTAACTCACCCCTTGTGGACGTATGTTGTAGCGTTGTGAGACTAACTCACCCCCTTGTGGACGTATGTTGTAGCGTTGTCTGGCTAACTCACCCCTTGTGGACGTATGTTGTAGCGTTGTGAGACTAACTCACCCCTTGTGGACGTATGTTGTAGCGTTGTCTGGCTAACTCACCCCTTGTGGACGTATGTTGTAGCGTTGTCTGGCTAACTCACCCCTTGTGGACGTATGTTGTAGCGTTGTCTGGCTAACTCACCCCTTGTGGACGTATGTTGTAGCGTTGTCTGGCTAACTCACCCCTTGTGGACGTATGTTGTAGCGTTGTCTGGCTAACTCACCCCTTGTGGACGTATGTTGTAGCGTTGTAGAGACTAACTCACCCCTTGTGGACGTATGTTGTAGCGTTGTCTGGCTAACTCACCCCTTGTGGACGTATGTTGTAGCGTTGTCTGGCTAACTCACCCCTTGTGGACGTATGTTGTAACGTTGTCTGGCTAACTCACCCCTTGTGGACGTATGTTGTAGCGTTGTCAGACTAACTCACCCCTTGTGGACGTATGTTGTAGCGTTGTCTGGCTAACTCACCCATTGTGGACGTATGTTGTAGCGTTGTCTGGCTAACTCACCCCTTGTGGACGTATGTTGTAGCGTTGTCAGACTAACTCACCCCTTGTGGACGTATGTTGTAGCGTTGTCTGGCTAACTCACCCCTTGTGGACGTATGTTGTAGCGTTGTGAGACTAACTCACCCCTTGTGGACGTATGTTGTAGCGTTGTCTGGCTAACTCACCCCTTGTGGACGTATGTTGTAGCGTTGTCTGGCTAACTCACCCCTTGTGGACGTATGTTGTAGCGTTGTCTGGCTAACTCACCCCTTGTGGACGTATGTTGTAGCGTTGTCTGGCTAACTCACCCCTTGTGGACGTATGTTGTAGCGTTGTCTGGCTAACTCACCCCCTTGTGGGACGTATGTTGTAGCGTTGTCAGACTAACTCACCCCTTGTGGACGTATGTTGTAGCGTTGTGAGACTAACTCACCCCTTGTGGACGTATGTTGTAGCGTTGTCTGAGCTAACTCACCCCTTGTGGACGTATGTTGTAGCGTTGTCGAGACTAACTCACCCCTTGTGGACGTATGTTGTAGCGTTGTCTGGCTAACTCACCCCTTGTGGACGTATGTTGTAAGCGTTGTCTGGCTAACTCACCCCTTGTGGACGTATGTTGTAGCGTTGTGTGGCTAACTCACCCCTTGTGGACGTATGTTGTAAGCGTTGTCTGACTAACTCACCCCTTGTGGACGTATGTTGTAGCGTTGTCTGGCTAACTCACCCCTTGTGGACGTATGTTGTAGCGTTGTCTGGCTAACTCACCCCTTGTGGACGTATGTTGTAGCGTTGTCTGAGACTAACTCACCCCTTGTGGACGTATGTTGTAACGTTGTCGAGACTAACTCACCCCTTGTGGACGTATGTTGTAGCGTTGTCTGGCTAACTCACCCCTTGTGGACGTATGTTGTAGCGTTGTGAGCTAACTCACCCCTTGTGGACGTATGTTGTAGCGTTGTCTGGCTAACTCACCCCTTGTGGGACGTATGTTGTAGCGTTGTCTGGCTAACTCACCCCTTGTGGACGTATGTTGTAGCGTTGTCAGACTAACTCACCCCTTGTGGACGTATGTTGTAGCGTTGTCTGGCTAACTCACCCCTTGTGGACGTATGTTGTAGCGTTGTCTGGCTAACTCACCCCTTGTGGACGTATGTTGTAGCGTTGTCTGGCTAACTCACCCCTTGTGGACGTATGTTGTAGCGTTGTCTGGACTAACTCACCCCTTGTGGACGTATGTTGTAGCATTGTCTGGCTAACTCACCCCTTGTGGACGTATGTTGTAGCGTTGTCTGGCTAACTCACCCCTTGTGGACGTATGTTGTAGCGTTGTGAGACTAACTCACCCCTTGTGGACGTATGTTGTAGCGTTGTGAGACTAACTCACCCCTTGTGGACGTATGTTGTAGCGTTGTCTGGCTAACTCACCCCTTGTGGACGTATGTTGTAGCGTTGTCTGGCTAACTCACCCCTTGTGGACGTATGTTGTAGCGTTGTCTGGCTAACTCACCCCTTGTGGACGTATGTTGTAGCGTTGTCTGGCTAACTCACCCCTTGTGGACGTATGTTGTAGCGTTGTCTGGCTAACTCACCCCTTGTGGACGTATGTTGTAGCGTTGTCAGGACTAACTCACCCCCTTGTGGACGTATGTTGTAGCGTTGTCTGACTAACTCACCCCTTGTGGACGTATGTTGTAGCGTTGTGAGACTAACTCACCCCTTGTGGACGTATGTTGTAGCGTTGTCTGGCTAACTCACCCCTTGTGGACGTATGTTGTAGCGTTGTCTGGCTAACTCACCCCTTGTGGACGTATGTTGTAGCGTTGTCTGGCTAACTCACCCCTTGTGGACGTATGTTGTAGCGTTGTCTGGACTAACTCACCCCTTGTGGACGTATGTTGTAGCGTTGTCTGGCTAACTCACCCCTTGTGGACGTATGTTGTAGCGTTGTCTGGCTAACTCACCCCTTGTGGACGTATGTTGTAGCGTTGTCTGGCTAACTCACCCCTTGTGGACGTATGTTGTGGCGTTGTCTGGCTAACTCACCCCTTGTGGACGTATGTTGTAGCGTTGTCTGGCTAACTCACCCCTTGTGGACGTATGTTGTAGCGTTGTCTGGCTAACTCACCCCTTGTGGACGTATGTTGTAGCGTTGTCTGGCTAACTCACCCCTTGTGGACGTATGTTGTAGCGTTGTCTGGCTAACTCACCCCTTGTGGACGTATGTTGTAGCGTTGTGAGACTAACTCACCCCTTGTGGACGTATGTTGTAGCGTTGTCTGGCTAACTCACCCCTTGTGGACGTATGTTGTAGCGTTGTGAGACTAACTCACCCCTTGTGGACGTATGTTGTAACGTTGTCAGACTAACTCACCCCTTGTGGACGTATGTTGTGGCGTTGTCTGGCTAACTCACCCCTTGTGGACGTATGTTGTAACGTTGTCTGGCTAACTCACCCCTTGTGGACGTATGTTGTAACGTTGTCTGGCTAACTCACCCCTTGTGGACGTATGTTGTAGCGTTGTCTGGCTAACTCACCCCTTGTGGACGTATGTTGTAGCGTTGTGAGACTAACTCACCCCTTGTGGACGTATGTTGTAGCGTTGTCTGGCTCCAGGTCAATGCACTTGTTGTACATCTGATCTGCCTTGCCAAACTGCTGCTGGTCAGTCAACGCCTGAATAACAGACACACAGGAGAAATATTTCAGGGTGATTCACATACTAGAGTTAGTTTTGAGACAACCAGTCATACTCCAGGCGAGACGTCAGGTTACGATAGTGTGCAGGACAGGCGAGACTTGCAGTACGTGTGTGAGACGTGATGTTTACCTGAGCGTACAGAGCGTATCCCTCGGCACACTTAGGGAATCTCCTGATGACGTCCTCAAAGCCGTCCATGGCCGTCTGCACCTGGGACTGGCTGTTGCCAGTGTACGCCTGTCTGTACTGGGGGGGAGGACACACAGACTAGCTGGTTAAACTATAATCACATTTAGTATGCTCCATACTTCACCAACCTTAGAGAGCTATGCTCCATACTGCACCAACCTTAGAGAGCTATGCTCCATACTGCACCAACTTAGAGAGCTATGCTCCATACTGCACCAACCTTAGAGAGCTATGCTCCATACTGCACCAACCTTAGAGAGCTATGCTCCATACTGCACCAACCTTAGAGAGCTATGCTCCATACTGCACCAACCTTAGAGAGCTATGCTCCATACTGCACCAACCTTAGAGAGCTATGCTCCATACTGCACCAACTTAGAGAGCTATGCTCCATACTGCACCAACCTTAGAGAGCTATGCTCCATACTGCACCAACCTTAGAGAGCTATGCTCCATGCAGGTAGCCTAGCGGTTAAGAGCGATGGGCCAGTAACCGAAACGTTGCTGGTTCGAATCACCGAACCGGCAAGGTGGAATAACCAGCCGTTCTTCACTAGAGCAAGGCAGTTAACCCCCAACCGCTACTCCCAAGCCGCTGATGACGTGGACGTGGATTAAGGCAGCCCCCCCGCACCTCTCGGATTCAGAGGGGTTGGGTTAAATACGGCAGACAGGTGACTAATCAAATCAAATTGTATTTGTCACATGCGCCGAATACAACAGGTGTAGACCTTACAGTGAAATGCTTACTTACAAGTCCTTAACCAACAATGCAGTTTTTAGAAGAAGTGTTAAGTAAAAAATGGAGTACATTTATTTTTATTTTTTTATAAATAACAAATAATTAAAGAGCAGCAGTAAAATAACAGTAGGGAGGCTATATACAGGGGGTACCGGTACAGAGTCAATGGGAAATAACAGTAGGGAGGCTATATACAGGGGGTACCGGTACAGAGTCAATGGGAAATAACAGTAGGGAGGCTATATACAGGGGGTACCGGCACCGAGTCAATGTGCTGAGCACATGTTAGTTGAGGTAGTTGAGGTAATATGTACATGTAGGTCGGGAAGTTGGAGAATTTAGCATTAAAAAAAACCCTGTAACTGCCATTTCCTGAAACCTAGTCTTAAACGATATCAAACAATGTAGCCAGCACAGTAGTCTTGTGTTAGATCCTAAATGAAGTTGGTGGTCTCAATGACACTTTCACAATGATTATTCTAATTATTAGGTGTCTAGTGAAAACCTAAACTGGCTTCTTGCTCATGTTGTACGGGGAGACTACCATTCATTCAACATGCCTCGTTGTCATTGGTTACCTGACTATTATGACATCATTAGCAGCCTTCTGTTGACCTCCAGCTGTCTGAAGAGAACAGACCCACAACTGATTCATTAACAAAGGCCTGCTCATCTCCAACAGTCTGATATAACGCTCTGTGTAGGAAGGTATTGGGGGAACAGCTCTCTGCCATGTCGGTTTCCATCCAAGCACTGAACTCCTTGTAGCTCAGTTGGTAGAGCATGGTTGTGGGTTCGATTCCCACGGGGGGCCAGTATGAAAAATTTATGCACTCACTAACTGTAAGTCGCTCTGGATAAGAGCGTCTGCTAAATGACTAAAATGTAAATGCGCGCACGCCTAACACCGTTGGGGAGATCAAACTACAAAATAGTGGTTATGTGCTTGACTAACATAACATTTTGGAAAATGTATTTGGCAAACATTTGGTTCTCCATTTTCCCTACGCTTTTTCCTCACACATCAGAGGCATCAACAGACGAAGTGGAGAGCTGCCATCCAGCTGGAAGGAGGAACAGTGCTAGGACTATCGGGGGCGGGGCAGGCCGGAGCAGAGATTCTTACACCTAGCCCAAGCTCTCTGATTGGCTCAACTCCAACTTCAGACAGTTGAGTCAAAAACACCAATGTGTCAATTAGAAGCCTATTTTGTGTATTGTAAGGTAGTACTGAGGCCACAAGAGACAGACAGAATGTCTGTACTGAGGCCACAAGAGACACACAGAATGTCTGTACTGAGGCCACAAGAGACAGACTGTCTTTACTGAGGCCACAAGAGACAGACTGTCTGTACTGAGGCCACAAGAGACAGACTGTTTGTACTGAGGACACAAGAGACACACAGAATGTCTGTACTGAGGCCACAAGAGACAGACTGTCTGTACTGAGGCCACAAGAGACAGACTGTCTGTACTGAGGCCACAAGAGACAGACTGTCTGTACTGAGGCCACAAGAGACAAACTGACAGTCTGTACCGAGGACATGACACAGACTGTCTGTACCGAGGACACAAGAGACAGACTGACTGTACTGAGGACACGAGAGACAAACAGACTGTTTGTACTGAGGACACGAGAGACACACAGACTGTCTGTACTGAGGACACGAGAGACAGACTCTAGGTTTAACCTTAACAACAATAACACATCCCAAAAGTACACTAACCCTAGAGGTCAGATGAACTGATAGAAACATGCATCTATCAGCATAACAGTTGACTAAATAACATATTGGTGAGCTCTGACCCTCGTAAAACACTGTGTAGAGTGGTGTCTCCTGATCCTAACTCACCAGGGCAAAGCATTTCTGAGCCTGTGCCAGAGCAGAGTCAGGTCTGAGCAGGATGCACTCATCAAAGTCTCCCACAGCCTCCTCCACCTGGTCCAGAAGGATCTTCAACTGAAGGGGAAACAGGAAACGGTTCAGTCTGTTAGGGTAATGACATGTGACTTAATGTAACCTTCTGATAGCAACATAGACAAGAGTCCCAAATGGCACCCTTTTCTCTATTTACAGTGGCTTGTGAAAGTAATCACCCCCCTTGGCATTTTTCCTATTTTGTTGCCTTACAACCTGCAATAAAAATTTATTTTTGGGGGGTTTGTATCATTTGATTCACACAACATGCCTACCACTTTGAAGATGCAAAATATGTTTGTGTGAAACAAACAAGAAATAAGACAAAAAAACAGAAAACTTGCATAACTATTCACCCTCCTCCAAAGTCAATACTTTGTAGAGCCACCTTTTGCAGCAATTACAGCTGCAAGTCTCTTGGGGTATGTCTCTATAAGCTTGGCACATCTAGCCACTGGGATTTTGGCCCATTCTTCTCTGTAGCTCAGCTGGTAGAGCACGGCGCTTGTAACGCCAGGGTAGTGGGTTCGATCCCCGGGAACACCCATACGTAAAAATGTATGCGCACATGACTATAAGTCGCTTTGGATAAAAGCGTCTGCTAAATGGCATATTATTATTATTATTATTATTATTATTTAGGCAAACTGCTCCAGCTCCTTCAAGTTGGATGGGTTCCGCTGGTGTACAGCAATCTTTAAGTCATACCACAGATTCTCAATTGGATTGAGGTATGGGCTTTGACTAGGCCATTTCAAGACATTTAAATGTTTCCCCTTAAACCACTCGAGTGTTGCTTTAGCAGTATGCTTAGGGTCATTGTCCTGCTGGAAGGTGAACCTACGTCCCAGTCTCAAATCTCTGGAAGACTGAAACAGGTTTCCCTCAAGAATTTCCCTGTATTTAGCGCCATCCATCATTCCTTCAATTCTGACCAGTTTCCCAGTCCCTGCCGATGAAAAACATCCCCACAGCATGATGCTGCCACCACCATGCTTCACTGTGGTGATGGTGTTCTCGGGGTGATGAGAGGTGTTGGGTTTGCGCCAGACATAGCGTTTTCCTTGATGGCCAAAAAGCTCAATTTTAGTCTCATCTGACCAGAGTACCTTCTTCCATATGTTTGGGGAGTCTCCCACATGCCTTTTGACGAACACCAATCGTGTTTGCTTATTTTTTTCTTTAAGCAATAGCTTTTTTCTGGCCACTCTTCCGTAAAGCCCAGCTCTGTGGAGTGTACGGCTTAAAGTGGTCCTATGGACAGATACTCCCATCTCCGCTGTGGAGCTTTGCAGCTCCTTCAGGGTTATCTTTGGCCTCTTTGTTGCCTCTCTGATTAATGCCCTCCTTGCCTGGTCCATGAGTTTTGGTGGGCGGCCCTCTCTTGGCAGGTTTGTTGTGGTGCCATATTCTTTCAATTTTTTAATAATGGATTTAATGGTGCTCTGTGGGATGTTCAAAGTTTTGGATATTTTTTTATAACCCAACCCTGATCTGTACTTCTGCACAACTTTGTCCCTGACCTATTTGGAGAGCTCCTTGGTCTTCATGGTGCCGCTTGCTTGGTGGTGCCCCTTGCTTAGTGGTGTTGCAGACTCTGGGGCCTTTCAGAACAGTTGTATATATACTGAGATCATGTGACACTTAAATAAAGTCCACCTGTGTGCAATCTAACTAATTATGTGACTTCTGAAGGTAATTGGTTGCACCAGATCTTATTTAGGGGCTTCATAGTAAAGGGGTGAATACATATGCACGCACCACTTCTCTGTTATTTATTTTGTAGCATTTTTTGAAAAAAAATATTTTTTTCATTTCACTTCACCTATTTGGACTATTGGTGAGTCCATTACATGAAATCCAAATAAAAATCCATTTAAATTACAGGTTGGAATGCAACAAAATAGGAAAAACGCCAAGGGGGATGAATACCTTACAAGGCACTGTAGAGTGTCCTACTTTTAACCAGAGCCATGTGGGGTAGTACACCATGTAGGGAATAGGGAACCATTTGGGCACAGCCATAATGGATATTGATAGAGACATCCGTACCTGTCCCCGGTGGTGGTAGACGTCTGCGTTGCGCGTGTCGATCTCAGCGGCCATGTTGAAGTCCTGCGTTGACATCATAGGCTGCTGCTGCTGCATGTACATGCTGCCACGCTTGATCAGAGCATTGGCCCTCAGCTACAGGACAGAGACAGAGACAGGACAGAGACAGAGACAGGACAGAGACAGGACAGAGAAGATCTGTTATCACATACAGTACATCTACCTGGTATTACTGGAGCTGTTTAGGGTTGAATGGCAGGAACCCGGTTACCCAGATTTACCGCCCAAAACCACTCCTTTTTCCTGGGATAAATAACTGCAAGAAACAGGTAAATTACAATAAATGCTTTATCTGAACAGCTGGTTAAAATTATATGCAATGTCTAAATCTGTCTTCTCTACGGCCTCTGCATGATGAATCAACGCTCAGGGTGGGGACAGACAGCCCATCTCAGTATGGAGAGCAGTTCACTACCGTTCAAAAGTTTGGGGTCACTTAGACATGTCCGTGGAGGAGGCCGTAGGAGGGCAACAACCCAGATGCTGACCTTCTAGGCAGAGTTGCAAAGAAAAAGCCATATCTCAGACTGCCCATCTTAATCTTTTCATTTTATAGGCCAGTCTGAGATATGGCTTTTTCTTTGCAACTCTGCCTAGAAGGTCAGCATCCCGGAGTCGCCTCTTCACTGTTGACGTTGAGACTGGTGTTTTGCGGGTACTATTTAATTAAGCTGCCAGTTGAGGACCTGTGAGGCGTCTGTTTCTCAAACTAGTCACACCAGATACTGACTGGTTTTCTGATCCACGCCCCTACCTTTATTTTTAAGATACAGTGGGGGAAAAAAGTATTTAGTCAGCCACCAATTGTGCAAGTTCTCCCACTTAAAAAGATGAGAGAGGCCTGTAATTTTCATCATAGGTACACGTCAACTATGACAGACAAAATGAGAAAAAAAAAAATCCAGAAAATCACATTGTAGGATTTTTAATGAATTTATTTGCAAATTATGGTGGAAAATAAGTATTTGGTCAATAACAAAAGTTTCTCAATACCTTGTTATATACCCTTTGTTGGCAATGACACAGGTCAAACGTTTTCTGTAAGTCTTCACAAGGTTTTCACACACTGTTGCTGGTATTTTGGCCCATTCCTCCATGCAGATCTCCTCTAGAGCAGTGATGTTTAGGGGCTGTCGCTGGGCAACACAGACTTTCAACTCCCTCCAAAGATTTTCTATGGGGTTGAGATCTGGAGACTGGCTAGGCCACTCCAGGACCTTGAAATGTTTCTTACAAAGCCACTCCTTCGTTGCCCGGGCGGTGTGTTTGGGATCATTGTCATGCTGAAAGACCCAGCCACGTTTCATCTTCAATGCCCTTGCTGATGGAAGGAGGTTTTCACTCAAAATCTCACGATACATGGCCCCATTCATTCTTTCCTTTACACGGATCAGTCATCCTGGTCCCTTTGCAGAAAAACAGCCCCAAAGCATGATGTTTCCACCCCCATGCTTCACAGTAGGAATGGTGTTCTTTGGATGCAACTCAGCATTCTTTGTCCTCCAAACACGACGAGTTGAGTTTTTACCAAAATGTTCTATTTTGGTTTCATCTGACCATATGACATTCTCCCAATCCTCTTCTGGATCATCCAAATGCACTCTAGCAAACTTCAGACGGGCCTGGACACGTCTGGCACTGCAGGATTTGAGTCCCTGGCGGTGTAGTGTGTTACTGATGGTAGGCTTTGTTACTTTGGTCCCAGCTCTCTACAGGCCATTCACTAGGTCCCCCCGTGTGGTTCTGGGATTTTTGCTCACCGTTCTTGTGATCATTTCGACCCCACGGGGTGAGATCTTGCGTGGAGCCCCAGATCGAGGGAGATTATCAGTGGTCTTGTATGTCTTCCATTTCCTAATAATTGCTCCCACAGTTCGATTTCTTCAAACCAAGCTGCTTACCTATTGCAGATTCAGTCTTCCCAGCCTGGTGCAGGTCTACAATTTTGTTTCTGGTGTCCTTTGACAGCTCTTTGGTCTTGGCCATAGTGGAGTTTGGAGTGTGACTGTTTGAGGTTGTGGACAGGTGTCTTTTATACTGATAACAAGTTCAAACAGGTGCCATTAATACAGGTAACGAGTGGAGGACAGAGGAGCCTCTTAAAGAAGAAGTTACAGGTCTGTGAGAGCCAGAAATCTTGCTTGTTTGTAGGTGACCAAATACTTATTTTCCACCATAATTTGCAAATAAATTCATTAAAAATCCTACAATGGGATTTTCTGGATTTTTTTTCTTCTCATTTTGTCTGTCATAGTTGACGTGTACCTATGATGACAATTACAGGGCTCTCTCATCTTTTTAAGTGGGAGAACTTGCACAATTGGTGGCTGACTAAATACTTTTTTTCCCCACTGTATCTTTGACCGACAGATACATATCTGTATTCCAAGTCATGTGAAATTCATAGATTAGATCCTAATGAATTCATTTCAATTGACTGATTTCCTTATAAGAACTGTAACTCAGTAAAATCTTTGAAATTGTTGCATGTTGCGTTTATGTTTTTGTTCAGTGTAGTTATACTATTTTGATATTAAATACTGCACTGTTGGGTAGGGCTAGTATTTCTCTGTACTTGTGCATGTGACAAATAAAACTACCTTGACCTTGAAACACACTACCTTGACGTTGGCGTCCTCCATGTTAATGACCCGGTCCAGGTCTGGCTGGGCACCGGTGGCGTTGCCAATCAGGAGGTAGAAGGTTGCCCGTAGCAACAGGGCCTCAGCAGTGTACCGGCCCCCAGACTCCACCTCCTTAGTGCACTCACTGATAATCTTATCATAGTTCTCCTCCTCCATGTACTGCTTGGCCTTCAGGTAACCAGAACTACACACAGAGGGATAGGGTTAATGTACTGGTTGGCCTACAGGTAACCAGAACTACACACAGAGGGATAGGGTTAATGTACTGCTTGGCCTTCAGATAACCAGAACTACACACAGAGGGATAGGGTTAATGTACTGCTTGGCCTTCAGATAACCAGAACTACACACAGAGGGATAGGGTTAATGTACTGGTTGGCCTTCAGGTAACCAGAACTACACACAGAGGGATAGGGTTCATGTACTGCTTGGCCTTCAGGTAACCAGAACTACACACAGAGGGATAGGGTTAATGTACTGGTTGGCCTTCAGATAACCAGAACTACACACAGAGGGATAGGGTTAATGTACTGGTTGGCCTTCAGATAACCAGAACTACACACAGAGGGATAGGGTTAATGTACTGCTTGGCCTTCAGGTAACCAGAACTACACACAGAGGGATAGGGTTAATGTACTGGTTGGCCTTCAGGTAACCAGAACTACACACAGAGCTTTAGGGTTAATGTACTGGTTGGCCTTAAGATAACCAGAGCTACACACAGAGGGATAGGGTTAATGTACTGGTTGGCCTTAAGATAACCAGAGCTACACACAGAGGGATAGGGTTAATGTACTGGTTGGCCTTCAGGTAACCAGAGCTACACACAGAGGGATAGGGTTAATGTACTGGTTGGCCTTAAGATAACCAGAGCTACACACAGAGGGATAGGGTTAATGTACTGCTTGGCCTTCAGAAACCAGAACTACACACAGAGGGATAGGGTTAATGTGGGTCGGCCAGGTAACCAGAACTACACACAGAGGGATAGGGTTAATGTACTGGTCGGCCTTCAGATAACCAGGGCTATGGACATAGGGACAGGAGAGCAGGGGGACAGACGGACAGGAGAGCAGGGGGACAGGAGAGCAGGGGGACAGGAGAGCAGGGGGACAGAGGGGACAGGAGAGCAGGGGGACAGGAGAGCAGGGGGACAGGAGAGCAGGGGGGACAGAGGGACAGGAGAGCAGGGGGGACAGGAGAGCAGGGGGACAGGAGAGCAGGGGGCAGGAGAGCAGGGGGGACAGAGGGACAGGAGAGCAGGGGGACAGAGGGACAGGAGAGCAGGGGGACAGGAGAGCAGGGGGACAGGAGAGCAGGGGGACAGGAGAGCAGGGGGACAGGAGAGCAGGGGGACAGGAGAGCAGGGGAGACAGGAGAGCAGGGGGACAGGAGAGCAGGGGGACAGGAGAGCAGGGGGACAGGAGAGCAGGGGGACAGGAGAGCAGGGGGACAGGAGAGCAGGGGGACAGGAGAGCAGGGGGGACAGGAGAGCAGGGGGACAGGAGAGCAGGGGGACAGGAGAGCAGGGGGGACAGGAGAGCAGGGGGACAGAGGGACAGGAGAGCAGGGGGACAGGAGAGCAGGGGGACAGGAGAGCAGGGGGACAGGAGAGCAGGGGGACAGGAGAGCAGGGGGACAGAGGGACAGGAGAGCAGGGGGGACAGGAGAGCAGGGGGACAGGAGAGCAGGGGGACAGAGGGACAGGAGAGCAGGGGGACAGGAGAGCAGGGGACAGGAGAGCAGGGGGACAGAGGGACAGGAGAGCAGGGGGACAGGAGAGCAGGGGGACAGGAGAGCAGGGGGGACAGGAGAGCAGGGGGACAGAGGGACAGGAGAGCAGGGGGACAGGAGAGCAGGGGGACAGGAGAGCAGGGGGACAGGGGGACAGGAGAGCAGGGGGACAGGAGAGCAGGGGGACAGGAGAGCAGGGGGACAGGAGAGCAGGGGGACAGAGGGGACAGGAGAGCAGGGGGACAGGAGATCAGGGGGACAGAGGGACAGGAGAGCAGGGGGACAGGAGAGCAGGGGGACAGGAGAGCAGGGGGGACAGAGGGACAGGAGAGCAGGGGGACAGGAGAGCAGGGGGACAGGAGAGCAGGGGGACAGGAGAGCAGGGGGACAGGAGAGCAGGGGGACAGGAGAGCAGGGGACAGGAGAGCAGGGGGACAGGAGAGCAGGGGGACAGGAGAGCAGGGGGGACAGGAGAGCAGGGGGACAGGAGAGCAGGGGGACAGGAGAGCAGGGGGACAGGAGAGCAGGGGGGACAGGAGAGCAGGGGGACAGGAGAGCAGGGGGGACAGAGGGACAGGAGAGCAGGGGGACAGGAGAGCAGGGGGACAGGGCAGAGGGACAGGAGAGCAGGGGACAGGAGAGCAGGGGGACAGGAGAGCAGGGGGACAGGAGAGCAGGGGGACAGAGAGCAGGGGGACAGGAGAGCAGGGGGGACAGGAGAGCAGGGGGACAGGAGAGCAGGGGGCAGGAGGCAGGGGGACAGAGGGACAGGAGAGCAGGGGGACAGGAGAGCAGGGGGACAGAGGGACAGGAGAGCAGGGGGACAGGAGAGCAGGGGGACAGAGGGGACAGGAGAGCAGGGGGACAGGAGAGCAGGGGACAGGAGAGCAGGGGGACAGGAGAGCAGGGGGACAGGAGAGCAGGGGGACAGGAGAGCAGGGGGACAGGAGAGCAGGGGGACAGGAGAGCAGGGGACAGGAGAGCAGGGGGACAGGAGAGCAGGGGACAGGAGAGCAGGGGGACAGGAGAGCAGGGGACAGGAGAGCAGGGGGACAGGAGAGCAGGGGGACAGGAGAGCAGGGGGACAGGAGAGCAGGGGGACAGGAGACAGGGGGACAGGAGAGCAGGGGGACAGGAGAGCAGGGGGACAGGAGAGCAGGGGGACAGGAGAGCAGGGGGACAGGAGAGCAGGGGGACAGGAGAGCAGGGGGACAGGAGAGCAGGGGGACAGAGGGACAGGAGAGCAGGGGGACAGGAGAGCAGGGGGACAGGAGAGCAGGGGGACAGGAGAGCAGGGGGACAGGAGAGCAGGGGACAGGAGAGCAGGGGGACAGGAGAGCAGGGGGACAGGAGAGCAGGGGACAGGAGAGCAGGGGGACAGAGGGACAGGAGAGCAGGGGGACAGGAGAGCAGGGGACAGGAGAGCAGGGGGACAGGAGAGCAGGGGGACAGAGAGCAGGGGGACAGGAGAGCAGGGGGACAGGAGAGCAGGGGGACAGGAGAGCAGGGGGACAGGAGAGCAGGGGGACAGGAGAGCAGGGGGACAGAGGGACAGGAGAGCAGGGGGACAGGAGAGCAGGGGGACAGGAGAGCAGGGGGCGAGACAGGGGGACAGGAGAGCAGGGGGACAGGAGAGCAGGGGGACAGGAGAGCAGGGGGACAGGAGAGCAGGGGGACAGGAGAGCAGGGGGACAGAGGGACAGGAGAGCAGGGGGACAGGAGAGCAGGGGGACAGGAGAGCAGGGGGACAGGAGAGCAGGGGGACAGGAGAGCAGGGGGACAGGAGAGCAGGGGGACAGGAGAGCAGGGGGACAGGAGAGCAGGGGACAGAGGGACAGGAGAGCAGGGGGACAGGAGAGCAGGGGGACAGGAGAGCAGGGGGACAGGAGAGCAGGGGGACAGGAGAGCAGGGGACAGGAGAGCAGGGGACAGGAGAGCAGGGGGACAGGAGAGCAGGGGGACAGGAGAGCAGGGGGACAGGAGAGCAGGGGAACAGAGGGACAGGAGAGCAGGGGGACAGGAGAGCAGGGGGACAGGAGAGCAGGGGGACAGGAGAGCAGGGGGACAGGAGAGCAGGGGGACAGGAGAGCAGGGGGACAGGAGAGCAGGGGGACAGGAGAGCAGGGGGGACAGGAGAGCAGGGGGACAGGAGAGCAGGGGGACAGGAGAGCAGGGGGACAGGAGAGCAGGGGGACAGGAGAGCAGGGGGACAGGAGAGCAGGGGGACAGGAGAGCAGGGGGGACAGAGGGACAGGAGAGCAGGGGGACAGGAGAGCAGGGGGGACAGAGGGAGAGCAGGGGGACAGGAGAGCAGGGGGACAGGAGAGCAGGGGGACAGAGGGAGAGCAGGGGGACAGGAGAGCAGGGGACAGAGGGAGAGCAGGGGGACAGGAGAGCAGGGGACAGAGGGAGAGCAGGGGGACAGGAGAGCAGGGGGACAGGAGAGCAGGGGGACAGGAGAGCAGGGGGACAGGAGAGCAGGGGGACAGGAGAGCAGGGGGACAGGAGAGCAGGGGGACAGGAGAGCAGGGGGACAGGAGAGCAGGGGGACAGAGAGATATGGGCTACATATTAGGCTCTTTCAAAATGTATCTTTCCTCAATTCCTAGTATCCTCTGTTCTCGCCTTCTTCTCAAACCCCATTGGACAAGAAGGCCTGAGGGGAGGTTCTGTGGACCTTCTCCTCCAATACGGTTGAGAAGCAGCCGAGCAGATAGAGATTGACCCTAGTAGTTAGGCTGGCAGATAGAGATTGACCCTAGTAGTTAGGCTGGCAGATAGAGATTGACCCTAGTAGTTAGGCTGGCAGATAGAGATTGACCCTAGTAGTTAGGCTGGCAGATAGAGATTGACCCTAGTAGTTAGGCTGGCAGATAGAGATTGACCCTAGTAGTTAGGCTGGCAGATAGAGATTGAGCCCTAGTAGTTAGGCTGGCAGATAGAGATTGACCCTAGTAGTTAGGCTGGCAGATAGAGATTGAGCCTAGTAGTTAGGCTGGCAGATAGAGATTGAGCCCTAGTAGTTAGGCTGGCAGATAGAGATTGAGCCCTAGTAGTTAGGCTGGCAGATAGAGATTGAGCCCTAGTAGTTAGGCTGGCAGATAGAGATTGAGCCCTAGTAGTTAGGCTGGCAGATAGAGATTGAGCCCTAGTAGTTAGGCTGGCAGATATAGATTGACCCTAGTAGTTAGGCTGGCAGATAGAGATTGAGCCCTAGTAGTTAGGCTGGCAGATAGAGATTGACCCTAGTAGTTAGGCTGGCAGATAGAGATTGACCCTAGTAGTTAGGCTGGCAGATAGAGATTGACCCTAATAGTTAGGCTGGCAGATAGAGATTGAGCCTAGTAGTTAGGCTGGCAGATAGAGATTGACCCTAGTAGTTAGGCTGGCAGATAGAGATTGAGCCTAGTAGTTAGGCTGGCAGATAGAGATTGACCCTAGTAGTTAGGCTGGCAGATAGAGATTGAGCCTAGTAGTTAGGCTGGCAGATAGAGATTGACCCTAGTAGTTAGGCTGACCTTTCCATCCAAAGCCAACATACAGAAAGTGACATCACACAGTGACTTCTGACCTTTCTGTGACCTCTGCGGCCTCTCCCTCGTTGTCCTTGTCCTCGTCCTTCTTCTCGCCCTTCTGGAGAGGCTGGCTGATTATGTCATCGGTGAAGGAGCTGAAGTAGGACTTGATGAACTGAGGAGAAGGCATCAGGGGGTCACGGTTCTGGAGAGAGAAGAGAGAGGGAGAGATGGAAATAGAGCGAGAAGAGGGAGGGTGAGACTTGTACTGGTTTTACAAAGTATTTACGGTATTTTGCATTTTAAAAAATGAATAGGGGAATGTTTATATGACCCCCTTACAAACAGGCCCATCTTTTATACCTCCAGTGGGCCTGCCGGGGATGAGTGGTAGTAGTAGTATGCAGATGTGGTTGGGTGTCTATTTTAATAATATAATAATAATAATAATAATAATAATAATATGCCATTTAGCAGACGCTTTTATCCAAAGCGACTTACAGTCATGCGTGCATACATTATTCGTTTTTTGTGTATGGGTGGTCCCGGGGATCGAACCCACTACCTTGGCGTTACAAGCGCCGTGCTCTACCAGCTGAGCTACAGAGGACCAGCTACCAGCTGAGCTACAGAGGATCTCAATGGATTAATAAATCCATTGAGAATATACACCATCAAAAACAAATCCATTATTAATTCATTTAGGCAAGAAATATTATAAAGACTAATAAAATGTATTTTCAAAAGACTAGAACATAATATTTTGAGTTGAATAAGGCCTATGTTAGGGTCTATGCAGCCATTGCTGCACCATCCAAATGAAATCAATAGTTAGTTATTTTGTTCATTAAACAGACAGGACACACCTACCCGATCAGTCAACACACATATTTTATAGTAAGAATATAACAGACTATAACAGAATAAAATATAACAAATATTATTTCCACACAACTTGTGTCACGGGAACGTGTGGAACCGCTGTCATGTACAGTGAGGGAAAAAAGTATTTGATCCCCTGCTGATTTTGTATGTTTGCCCACTGACAAAGAAATGATCAGTCTATAATTTTAATGGTAGGTTTATTTGAACAGTGAGAGACAGAATAACAACAACAAAAATCCAGAAAAACGCATGTGAAAAATGTTATGAATTGATTTGCAGTTTAATGAGGGAAATAAGTATTTGACCCCCTCTGCAAAACATGACTTAGTACTTGGTGGCAAAACCAGACATTTCTTGTAGTTGGCCACCAGGTTTGCCCACATCTCAGGAGGGATTTTGTCACAGTCCTCTTTGCAGATCTTCTCCAAGTCATTAAGGTTTCGAGCCTGACGTTTGGCAACTCGAACCTTCAGCTCCCTCCACAGATTTTCTATGGGATTAAGGTCTGGAGACTGGCTAGGCCACTCCAGGACCGTAATGTGCTTCTTCTTGAGCCACTCCTTTGTTGCCTTGGCCGTGTGTTTTGGGTCATTGTCATGCTGGACTACCCATCCACAACCCATTTTCAATGCCCTGGCTGAGGGAAGGAGGTTCTCACCCAAGATTTGACGGTACATGGCCCAGTCCATCGTCCCTTGATGCGGTGAAGTTGTCCTGTCCCCTTAAAAGAAAAACACCCCTAAAGCATGTTTCCACCTCCATGTTTGACGGTGGGGATGGTGTTCTTGGGGTCATAGGCAACATTCCTCCTCCTCCAAACACGGCGAGTTGAGTTGATGTCAAAGAGCTCCATTTTGGTCTCATCTGACCACAACACTTTCACCCAGTTCTCCTCTGAATCATTCAGATATTCATTGGCAAACTTCAGACGGGCCTGTATATGTGCTTTCTTGAGCAGGGGGACCTTGTGGGCGCTGCAGGATTTCAGTCCTTCACGGCGTAGTGTGTTATCAATTGTTTTCTTGGTGACTATGGTCCCAGCTGCCTTGAGATCATTGACAAGATCCTCCCGTGTAGTTCTGGGCTGATTCCTCACCGTTCTCATGATCATTGCAACTCCACCAGGTGAGATCTTGCATGGAGCCCCAGGCCGAGGGAGATTGACAGTTATTTTGTGTTTCTTCCATTGGCGAATAATCGCACCAACTGTTGTCACCTTCTCACCAAGCTGCTTGGCGATGGTCTTGTAGCCCATTTCAGCCTTGTGTAGGTCTACAATCTTGTCCCTGACATCCTTGGAGAGCTCTTTGGTCTTGGCCATGGTGGAGAGTTTGGAATCTGATTGATTGATTGCTTCTGTGTACAGGTGTCTTTTATACAGGTAACAAACTGAGATTAGGAGCACTCCCTTTAAGAGTGTGCTCCTAATCTCAGCTCGTTACCTGTATAAAAGACACCTGCGAGCCAGAAATCTTTCTGATTGAGAGGGGGTCAAATACTTATTTCCCTCATTAAAATGCAAATCAATTAATAACATTTTTGACATGCGTTTTTCTGGATTTTGTTGTTGTTATTCTGTCTCTCACTGTTCAAATAAACCTACCATTAAAATTATAGACTGATCATGTCTTTGTCAGTGGGCAAATGTACAAAATCAGCAGGGGATCAAATACTTTTTTCCCTCACTGTAAAAAAAGATATATTTTAAAACCGAGCCCAAGCCCACGTTTCATCTCTTTCCTACCCTCCCTCCGCTTTGTTAGGGAACAGGCGTAGGGTCTTACCTTCATCATGATACAAATAGAAAATAATATTAATCCTATTTTCAAAAGCATGTCTCGTTCATATTTCCCAACCTCTGTGGGTTTCTGGAGTTGCCTTTACGCGATCTAGCAAAACTGATAGAATGTAGCCCAAATCAAATGGAGGTCTATCATGCTAAATGTTTCTGATCAGTACTAAATCAGCTATTCCACCTCCACTTATTTGCCCAGCCAGAAACCAATGAACCAAATAGCCTATACAGACGGAGATTCAGTGAAGCAAAATCACATTGATTAAGACAAGTCAAGAGGCTTCACTTGATAAAAAAAGAATCCACTTGATAAACTACGTAACATGCTAGCAAACTGTTCTGATCGTGTTGCTAATAAATGAGCCAACTAAACAAGATGATCATTGGCAACACTCACCCCAGCTAACCTTTCCACAGCCTAATTGTAGCCAAACCAATATCCAAAATGGAGATTCAGAAACGAGTCCCCACGCTTGTCTCAAAGCAGCGCTATGGCGCTGTCCCAATCAAAACAGTGCTGAAATTATCTTCCTGCAGTCATCATGCCAATTGCACGCTCCCTCAAAACTTGAGACATCAGTGGCATTGTGTTGTGTGACAAAACTGCACATTTTAGAGTGGCCTTTTATTGTCCCCAGCACAAGGTGCGCTTGTGTAACAATCATGTTTGGTATCCGACCGCAAGGCACTACAGAGGGTAGTGTGTATGGCCCATTACATCACTGGGGCCAAGCTTCCTGCCATCCAGGACCTCTATACCAGGCGGTGTCAGAGGAAGGCCCTAAAAATTGTCAAAGACTCCAGCCACCCTAGTCATAGACTGTTCTCTCTGCTACAGCACGGCAAGTGGTACATTGGTGCAAAGCTTGACAGTGGTAATGCACCAACATTCAACTAGTTGTAATCAAACAGCATCTAAGTTCAATAAGGAGCAGCAGGAAAGCTGGGAGCTGGGACATCCTCTCACCTTGTATTTGTCTTTGGCCTTCTCCTTCCCCAGCAGTTTGAGGACTTTGTCTGCTAACAGCATACTCTGCTGGTTCTGAAAGGCCTCCAGGATACACACCGCCGTCACATCTACAGGAACATTTTATAACACAAAAACACCAGATCACTTCTATTAGCCTTGTTGTCGTATCATATGCCTTTAGAGGACAGCTGTGATCTGAGCCCTATCCTCCAGGCCTCCTTCTTGTTATCCAGTGTGTGTGTGTGTGTGTGTGTGTGTGTGTGTTTGCCATACCTTCCAGACACTCATTGTTATCCAGTGTGTGTCTGTGTGTGTGTGTCTGTGTGTGTGTGTGTGTGTGTACCTTCCAGGTACTCCTTGTTATCCAGTGTGTGTGTGTGTGTGTGTGTGTGTGTGTGTGTGTGTGTGTGTGTGTGTGTTGTTTGCCATACCTTCCAGACACTCCTTGTTGTTGTCCAGTCTCTCCAGGGCCTTGGCCCTCCTGAACAGGGCCTTGATATAGCGAGGGTTCATCTCTACAGCCTGGGAACAGTCCTGCACCACCTCGGTCCACTTCATCTGGAAACACAGACCGTTGATGTTAACACATCACCACATGAAACCCTAACCCTGGGTACACCACCACATGAAACCCTAACCCTGGGTACACCACCACATGAAACCCTAACCCTGGGTACACCACCACATGAAACCCTAACCCTGGGTACACCACCACATGAAACCCTAACCCTGGATACACCACCACATGAAACCCTAACCCTGGGTACACCACCACATGAAACCCTAACCCTGGGTACATCACCACATGAAACCCTAACCCTGGGTACACCACCACATGAAACCCTAACCCTGGGTACACCACCACATGAAACCCTAACCCTGGGTACACCACCACATGAAACCCTAACCCTGGGTACACCACCACATGAAACCCTAACCCTGGTACACCACCACATGAAACCCTAACCCTGGGTACACCACCACATGAAACCCTAACCCTGGGTACACCACCACATGAAACCCTAACCCTGGGTACACCACCACATGAAACCCTAACCCTGGGTACACCACCACATGAAACCCTAACCCTGGGTACACCACCACATGAAACCCTAACCCTGGGTACACCACCACATGAAACCCTAACCCTGGTACAGTACTGCACCACCACATGAAACCCTAACCCTGGGTACACCACCACATGAAACCCTAACCCTGGGTACACCACCACATGAAACCCTAACCCTGGGTACATCACCACATGAAACCCTAACCCTGGGTACACCACCACATGAAACCCTAACCCTGGGTACACCACCACATGAAACCTTAACCCTGGGTACACCACCACATGAAACCCTAACCCTGGGTACACCACCACATGAAACCCTAACCCTGGGTACACCACCACATGAAACCCTAACCCTGGGTACACCACCACATGAAACCCTAACCCTGGGTACACCACCACATGAAACCCTGGGTACACCACCACATGAAACCCTAACCCTGGGTACACCACCACATGAAACCCTAACCCTGGGTACACCACCACATGAAACCCTAACCCTGGGTACATCACCACATGAAACCCTAACCCTGGTACAGTACCACATGAAACCCTAACCCTGGGTACACCACCACATGAAACCCTAACCCTGGGTACACCACCACATGAAACCCTAACCCTGGGTACACCACCACATGAAACCCTAACCCTGGGTACACCACCACATGAAACCCTAACCCTGGGTACACCACCACATGAAACCCTGGGTACACCACCACATGAAACCCTAACCCTGGGTACACCACCACATGAAACCCTAACCCTGGGTACACCACCACATGAAACCCTGGGTACACCACCACATGAAACCCTGGGTACACCACCACATGAAACCCTAACCCTGGGTACACCACCACATGAAACCCTGGGTACACCACCACATGAAACCCCTAACCCTGGGTACACCACCACATGAAACCCCTAACCCTGGGTACACCACCACATGAAACCCCTAACCCTGGGTACACCACCACATGAAACCCTGGGTACACCACCACATGAAACCCTAACCCTGGGTACACCACCACATGAAACCCTAACCCTGGGTACACCACCACATGAAACCCTAACCCTGGGTACACCACCACATGAAACCCTAACCCTGGGTACACCACCACATGAAACCCTAACCCTGGTACAGTACTGCACCACCACATGAAACCCTAACCCTGGGTACAGTACTGCACCACCACATGAAACCCTAACCCTGGGTACACCACCACATGAAACCCTAACCCTGGGTACACCACCACATGAAACCCTAACCCTGGGTACACCACCACATGAAACCCTAACCCTGGGTACACCACCACATGAAACCCTAACCCTGGGTACACCACCACATGAAACCCTAACCCTGGGTACACCACCACATGAAACCCCAACCCTGGGTACACCACCACATGAAACCCTAACCCTGGGTACACCACCACATGAAACCCTAACCCTGGGTACACCACCACATGAAACCCTAACCCTGGGTACACCACCACATGAAACCCTAACCCTGGGTACACCACCACATGAAACCCTAACCCTGGGTACACCACCACATGAAACCCTAACCCTGGGTACACCACCACATGAAACCCCTAACCCTGGGTACACCACCACATGAAACCCTAACCCTGGGTACACCACCACATGAAACCCTAACCCTGGGTACACCACCACATGAAACCCTAACCCTGGGTACACCACCACATGAAACCCTAACCCTGGGTACACCACCACATGAAACCCTAACCCTGGGTACACCACCACATGAAACCCTAACCCTGGGTACACCACCACATGAAACCCTAACCCTGGGTACACCACCACATGAAACCCTAACCCTGGGTACACCACCACATGAAACCCTAACCCTGGGTACACCACCACATGAAACCCTAACCCTGGGTACACCACCACATGAAACCCTAACCCTGGGTACACCACCACATGAAACCCTAACCCTGGGTACACCACCACATGAAACCCTAACCCTGGGTACACCACCACATGAAACCCTAACCCTGGGTACACCACCACATGAAACCCTAACCCTGGGTACACCACCACATGAAACCCTAACCCTGGGTACATACCACCACATGAAACCCTAACCCTGGGTACATCACCACATGAAACCCTAACCCTGGGTACACCACCACATGAAACCCTAACCCTGGTCAGTACATCACCACCACATGAAACCCTAACCCTGGGTACACCACCACATGAAACCCTAACCCTGGGTACACCACCACATGAAACCCTAACCCTGGGTACACCACCACATGAAACCCTAACCCTGGGTACACCACCACATGAAACCCTAACCCTGGGTACACCACCACATGAAACCCTAACCCTGGGTACACCACCACATGAAACCCCTAACCCTGGGTACACCACCACATGAAACCCTAACCCTGGGTACACCACCACATGAAACCCTAACCCTGGGTACACCACCACATGAAACCCTAACCCTGGGTACACCACCACATGAAACCCTAACCCTGGAGTACACCACCACATGAAACCCTAACCCTGGGTACACCACCACATGAAACCCTAACCCTGGGTACACCACCACATGAAACCCTAACCCTGGGTACACCACCACATGAAACCCTAACCCTGGTACAGTACACCACCACATGAAACCCTAACCCTGGGTACACCACCACATGAAACCCTAACCCTGGGTACACCACCACATGAAACCCTAACCCTGGGTACACCACCACATGAAACCCTAACCCTGGGTACACCACCACATGAAACCCTAACCCTGGGTACACCACCACATGAAACCCTAACCCTGGGTACACCACCACATGAAACCCTAACCCTGGGTACACCACCACATGAAACCCTAACCCTGGGTACACCACCACATGAAACCCCTAACCCTGGGTACACCACCACATGAAACCCTAACCCTGGGTACACCCACCACATGAAACCCTAACCCTGGGTACACCACCACATGAAACCCTAACCCTGGGTACACCACCACATGAAACCCTAACCCTGGGTACACCACCACATGAAACCCTAACCCTGGGTACACCACCACATGAAACCCTAACCCTGGGTACACCACCACATGAAACCCACCTAACCCTGGGCACACCACCACATGAAACCCTAACCCTGGGTACACCACCACATGAAACCCTAACCCTGGGTACACCACCACATGAAACCCTAACCCTGGGTACACCACCACATGAAACCCTAACCCTGGGTACACCACCACATGAAACCCCTAACCCTGGTACACCACCACATGAAACCCTAACCCTGGGTACACCACCACATGAAACCCTAACCCTGGGTACGCACCACCACATGAAACCCCAACCCTGGGTACACCACCACATGAAACCCTAACCCTGGGTACACCACCACATGAAACCCCTAACCCTGGGTACACCACCACATGAAACCCTAACCCTGGGTACACCACCACATGAAACCCTAACCCTGGGTACACCACCACATGAAACCCTAACCCTGGGTACACCACCACATGAAACCCTAACCCTGGGTACACCACCACATGAAACCCTAACCCTGGGTACACCACCACATGAAACCCTAACCCTGGGTACACCACCACATGAAACCCCTAACCCTGGGTACACCACCACATGAAACCCTAACCCTGGGTACACCACCACATGAAACCCTAACCCTGGGTACACCACCACATGAAACCCTAACCCTGGGTACCACCACCACATGAAACCCTAACCCTGGGTACACCACCACATGAAACCCTAACCCTGGGTACACCACCACATGAAACCCTAACCCTGGGTACACCACCACATGAAACCCTAACCCTGGGTACACCACCACATGAAACCCTAACCCTGGGTACACCACCACATGAAACCCTAACCCTGGGTACACCACCACATGAAACCCTAACCCTGGGTACACCACCACATGAAACCCTAACCCTGGGTACACCACCACATGAAACCCTAACCCTGGGTACACCACCACATGAAACCCTAACCCTGGGTACACCACCACATGAAACCCTAACCCTGGGTACACCACCACATGAAACCCTAACCCTGGGTACACCACCACATGAAACCCTAACCTGGGTACACCACCACATGAAACCCTAACCCTGGGTACACCACCACATGAAACCCTAACCCTGGGTACACCACCACATGAAACCCTAACCCTGGGTACACCACCACATGAAACCCTAACCCTGGGTACACCACCACATGAAACCCTAACCCTGGGTACACCACCACATGAAACCCTAACCCTGGGTACACCACCACATGAAACCCCTAACCCTGGGTACCACCACCACATGAAACCCTAACCCTGGGTACACCACCACATGAAACCCTAACCCTGGGTACACCACCACATGAAACCCTAACCCTGGGTACACCACCACATGAAACCCTAACCCTGGGTACACCACCACATGAAACCCTAACCCTGGGTACACCACCACATGAAACCCTAACCCTGGGTACACCACCACATGAAACCCTAACCCTGGGTACACCACCACATGAAACCCCTAACCCTGGGTACACCACCACATGAAACCCTAACCCTGGGTACACCACCACATGAAACCCTAACCCTGGGTACACCACCACATGAAACCCTAACCCTGGGTACACTACCACATGAAACCCTAACCCTGGGTACACCACCACATGAAACCCTAACCCTGGTACAGTACTGCACCACCACATGAAACCCTAACCCTGGGTACATCACCACATGAAACCCTAACCCTGGGTACACCACCACATGAAACCCTAACCCTGGTACAGTACTGCACCACCACATGAAACCCTAACCCTGGGTACACCACCACATGAAACCCTAACCCTGGGTACACCACCACATGAAACCCTAACCCTGGGTACACCACCACATGAAACCCTAACCCTGGGTACACCACCACATGAAACCCTAACCCTGGGTACACCACCACATGAAACCCTAACCCTGGGTACACCACCACATGAAACCCTAACCCTGGGTACACCACCACATGAAACCCTAACCCTGGGTACACCACCACATGAAACCCTAACCCTGGGTACACCACCACATGAAACCCTAACCCTGGGTACACCACCACATGAAACCCTAACCCTGGGTACACCACCACATGAAACCCTAACCCTGGTACAGTACCACATGAAACCCTAACCCTGGTACAGTACCACATGAAACCCTAACCCTGGTACAGTCCTGCACCACCTCGGTCCACTTCATCTGGAGGTCACAGCCATGTTGTTAATGTTAACACAGGAACATATGCATACAATAGTTCTCCACTGGAAACCGGTGTTGGTTGATGACACCTTAAACCAGACGACGGGCTCATTGTAATGTCTGGTATGGAATGAATGAAACGGCATTCCATTCCAGCTGTTACTATGCCTGCTCTCCCCTCACCAGCCTCCACTGCTATAAACCCACATGAACACATACAGAGCATCATAATGAATGGTTGCCGTGGTGATAGTTACCTGCTGTTCGTAGGCAGCAGCTCTGTTCTGGTAAAAGGTGGACAGGTCTGTCTGGTTCTCTCTAGGACACAGACCGATGGCCTCTGTGTAACACTGGATTGCCTGCTCATACTTCCCAGCCTTGAAGTACTTGTTGCCCTTGTTCTTAGCACCCTGGGCCCGGTCCAGAGGACTCTACAGGATGGAAGGGAGACAGAGTTAGTATCACCCTGGGCCCGGTCCAGAGGACTCTACAGGATGGAAGGGAGACAGAGTTAGTATCACCCTGGGCCCGGTCCAGAGGACTCTACAGGATGAAAGGGAGGGAGACAGAGTTAGTATCACCCTGGGCCCGGTCCAGAGGACTATAGGATGGAAGAGAGGGAGACAGAGTTAGTATCACCCTGGGCCCGGTCCAGAAGACTCTACAGGATGGAAGGGAGGGAGACAGAGTTAGTATCACCCTGGGCCCGGTCCAGAGGACTCTACAGGATGGAAGGGAGGGAGACAGAGTTAGTATCACCCTGGGCCCGGTCCAGAGGACTATAGGATGGTAGGGAGGGAGACAGAGTTAGTATCACCCTGGGCCCGGTCCAGAGGACTCTACAGGATGAAAGGGAGGGAGACAGAGTTAGTATCACCCTGGGCCCGGTCCAGAGGACTCTACAGGATGAAAGGGAGGGAGACAGAGTTAGTATCACCCTGGGCCCGGTCCAGAGGACTCTACAGGATGAAAGGGAGGGAGACAGAGTTAGTATCACCCTGGGCCCGGTCCAGAGGACTATAGGATGGAAGGGAGGGAGACAGAGTTAGTGTTATTAGGATTGGGATGTTGTAGTTGTTGTAACCATCCATCCAGCCAGACTGTCCCCCTACTCCATCCCTAACCATCCATCCAGCCAGACTGTCCCCCTACTCCATCCTAACCATCCATCCAGCCAGACTGTCCCCCTACTCCATCCCTAACCATCCATCCAGCCAGACTGTCCCCCTACTCCATCCCTAACCATCCATCCAGCCTGACTGTCCCCCTACTCCATCCCTAACCATCCATCCATCCACCAGACTGACTGTCCCCCTACTCCATCCTAACCATCCATCCAGCCAGACTGTCCCCCTACTCCATCCCTAACCATCCATCCAGACTGACTGTCCCCCTACTCCATCCTAACCATCCATCCAGCCTGACTGTCCCCCTACTCCATCCCTAACCATCCATCCAGCCAGACTGTCCCCCTACTCCGTCCCTAACCATCCATCCAGACTGACTGTCCCCCTACTCCATCCTAACCATCCATCCAGCCTGACTGTCCCCCCTACTCCGTCCCTAACCATCCAACCAGCCAGACTGTCCCCCTACTCCGGTCCCTAACCATCCATCCAGCCAGATTGTCCCCCTACTCCATCCCTAACCATCCATCCATCCAGACTGTCCCCCTACTCCATCCCTAACCATCCATCCAGCCAGACTGTCCCCCTACTCCATCCCTAACCATCCATCCATCCAGACTGTCCCCCTACTCCGTCCCTAACCATCCATCCAGCCTGACTGTCCCCCTACTCCATCCCTAACCATCCATCCAGCCAGACTGTCCCCCTACTCCATCCCTAACCATCCATCCAGCCAGACTGTCCCCCTACTCCATCCTAACCATCCATCCAGCCAGACTGTCCCCCTACTCCATCCTAACCATCCATCCATCCAGACTGTCCCCCTACTCCGTCCCTAACCATCCATCCAGCCAGACTGTCCCCCTACTCCGTCCCTAACCATCCATCCAGCCAGACTGTCCCCCTACTCCATCCCTAACCATCCATCCAGCCAGACTGTCCCCCTACTCCATCCTAACCATCCATCCAGCCAGACTGTCCCCCTACTCCATCTCTAACCATCCATCCAGACTGTCCCCCTACTCCATCCCTAACCATCCATCCAGCCAGACTGTCCCCCTACTCCGTCCCTAACCATCCATCCAGACTGTCCCCCCTACTCCGTCCCTAACCATCCATCCAGCCAGACTGTCCCCCCTACTCCGTCCCTAACCATCCATCCAGCCAGACTGTCCCCCTACTCCATCTCTAACCATCCATCCAGACTGTCCCCCTACTCCGTCCCTAACCATCCATCCAGCCAGACTGTCCCCCTACTCCATCTCTAACCATCCATCCAGCCACTGTCCCCCTACTCCATCCTAACCATCCATCCAGCCAGACTGTCCCCCTACTCCGTCCCTAACCATCCATCCAGCCAGACTGTCCCCCTACTCCATCTCTAACCATCCATCCAGACTGTCCCCCCTACTCCGTCCCTAACCATCCATCCAGCCAGATTGTCCCCCCTACTCCATCCTAACCATCCATCCATCCAGACTGTCCCCCTACTCCATCCCTAACCATCCATCCAGCCAGACTGTCCCCCTACTCCGTCCCTAACCATCCATCCAGACTGACTGTCCCCCTACTCCATCCTAACCATCCATCCAGCCTGACTGTCCCCCTACTCCATCCCTAACCATCCATCCAGCCAGACTGTCCCCCTACTCCATCCCTAACCATCCATCCAGCCAGACTGTCCCCCTACTCCATCCCTAACCATCCATCCAGACTGTCCCCCTACTCCATCCCTAACCATCCATCCATCCAGACTGTCCCCCCTACTCCATCCCTAACCATCCATCCATCCAGACTGTCCCCCTACTCCGTCCCTAACCATCCATCCATCCAGACTGTCCCCCTACTCCGTCCCTAACCATCCATCCAGCCAGACTGTCCCCCCTACTCCATCCCTAACCATCCATCCATCCAGACTGTCCCCCTACTCCATCCCTAACCATCCATCCAGCCAGACTGTCCCCCTACTCCATCCTAACCATCCATCCAGCCAGACTGTCCCCCTACTCCGTCCCTAACCATCCATCCAGCCAGACTGTCCCCCTACTCCGTCCCTAACCATCCATCCAGCCAGACTGTCCCCCTACTCCGTCCCTAACCATCCATCCAGCCAGACTGTCCCCCTACTCCGTCCCTAACCATCCATCCAGCCAGATTGTCCCCCTACTCCATCCCTAACCATCCATCCATCCAGACTGTCCCCTACTCCATCCCTAACCATCCATCCAGCCAGACTGTCCCCCTACTCCATCCTAACCATCCATCCAGCCAGACTGTCCCCCTACTCCGTCCCTAACCATCCATCCAGCCAGACTGTCCCCCTACTCCATCCTAACCATCCATCCATCCAGACTGTCCCCCTACTCCGTCCCTAACCATCCATCCAGCCAGACTGTCCCCCTACTCCGTCCCTAACCATCCATCCAGCCAGACTGTCCCCCTACTCCATCCTAACCATCCATCCATCCAGACTGTCCCCCTACTCCATCCTAACCATCCATCCAGCCAGACTGTCCCCCTACTCCATCCTAACCATCCATCCAGCCAGACTGTCCCCCTACTCCATCTCTAACCATCCATCCAGACTGTCCCCCTACTCCATCCCTAACCATCCATCCATCCAGACTGTCCCCCTACTCCGTCCCTAACCATCCATCCATCCAGACTGTCCCCCTACTCCGTCCCTAACCATCCATCCATCCAGACTGTCCCCCTACTCCGTCCCTAACCATCCATCCAGCCAGACTGTCCCCCTACTCCATCTCTAACCATCCATCAGACTGTCCCCTACTCCGTCCCTAACCATCCATCCAGCCAGATTGTCCCCCTACTCCATCTCTAACCATCCATCCAGACTGTCCCCTACTCCATCCTAACCATCCATCCAGCCAGACTGTCCCCCTACTCCGTCCCTAACCATCCATCCAGCCAGACTGTCCCCCTACTCCATCTCTAACCATCCATCCAGACTGTCCCCCTACTCCGTCCCTAACCATCCATCCAGCCAGATTGTCCCCCTACTCCATCCCTAACCATCCATCCATCCAGACTGTCCCCCTACTCCATCCCTAACCATCCATCCAGCCAGACTGTCCCCCTACTCCATCCCTAACCATCCATCCAGCCAGACTGTCCCCCCTACTCCATCCTAACCATGTTAGCTGTTAGCCAACCTGCCAGCTTAGTGGAGTCTGCCAATAGCATAGTCAGTGTAGTCAGCTCAGCCATACCCATTGAGACTGTGTCTGTGCCTCGACCTAGGTTGGGCAAAACTAAACATGGTGGTGTTCACCCTAGCAATCTTATTAGGATAAAGACCTCCTCCATTCCTGCCATTATTGAAAGAGATCGTGATACCTCACATCTCAAAAATAGGGATTACTTAATGTTAGATCCCTCACTTCAAAGGCAGTCATAGTCAATGAACTAATCACTGATCATAATCTTGATGTGATTGGCCTGACTGAAACATGGCTTAAGCCTGATGAATTTGCTGTGTTGCATGAGGCCTCACCTCCTGGTTACACTAGTGACCATATTCCCGTGCATCCCGCAAAAGGCGGAGGTGTTGCTAACATTTACGATAGCAAATTTCAATTTACAAAAAAAAAATGACGTTTTCATCTTTCGAGCTTCTAGTCATGAAATCTATGCAGCCTACTCAATCACTTTTTATAGCTACTGTTTACAGGCCTCCTGGGCCATATACAGCGTTCCTCTCTGAGTTTCCTGAATTCCTATCAGACCTTGTAGTCATAGCAGATCATATTCTAATTTTTGGTGATTTTAATATTCACATGGAGAAGTCCACAGACCCACTCCAAAAGTCTTTCGGAGCCATTATCGACTCAGTGGGTTTTGTCCAACATGTCTCTGGACCTACTCACTGCCACAGTCATACTCTGGACCTAGTTTTGTCCCATGGAATAAATGTTGTAGATCTTAATGTTTTTCCACAAAATCCTGGACTATCGGACCACCATTTTATTACGTTTGCAATCGCAACAAATAATCTGCTCAGACCCCAACCAAGGAGCATCAAAAGTCGTACTATAAATTCTCAGACAACACAAAAATTCATTGATGCCCTTCCAGACTCCTTCTGCCTACCCAAGGACGTCAGAGGACAAAAATCAGTTAACCACTTAACTGAGGAACTCAATTTAACCTTAGCGAATACCCTAGATGCAGTTGCACCCCTAAAAACGAAAAACATTTGTCATAAGAAACTAGCTCCCTGGTATACAGAAATACCCGAAGCTTTGAAGCAAGCTTCCAGGAAATTGGAACGGAAATGGCGCCACACCAAACTGGAAGTCTTCCGACTAGCTTGGAAAGACAGTACCGTGCAGTACAGAAGAGCCCTCACTGCTGCTCGATCATCCTACTTTCCAAATTAATCGAGGAAAATAAGAACAATCCAAAATTTCTTTTTGATACTGTTGCAAAGCTAACTAAAAAGCAGCATTCCCCAAGAGAGGATGGTTTTCACTTCAGCAGTGATAAATTCATGAACTTCTTTGAGGAAAAAGATCATGACCATTAGAAAGCAAATTACGGACTCCTCTTTGAATCTGCGTATTCCTCCAGGGCTTAGCTGTCCTGGATCTGCACAGCTCTGCGAGGGCCTGGGATCGGGAGAGACACTTAAGTGTTTTAGTACTATATCTCTTGACACAATGATGAAAATAATCATGGCCTCTAAACCTTCAAGCTGCATACTGGATCCTATTCCTACTAAACTGCTGAAGGAGCTGCTTCCTGTGCTTGGCCCTCCTATGTTGAACATAATAAACAGCTCTCTATCCACCGGATGTGTACCAAACTCACTAAAAGTGGCAGTGATAAAGCCTCTCTTGAAAAAGCCAAACCTTGACCCGGAAAATATAAAAAACTATCGGCCTATATCGAATCTTCCATTCCTCTCAAAAATTTTAGAAAAAGCTGTTGCGCAGCAACTCACTGCCTTTCTGAAGACAAACAATGTATACGAAATGCTTCAGTCTGGTTTTAGACCCCATCATAGCACTGAGACTGCACTTGTGAAGGTGGTAAATGACCTTTTAATGGCGTCAGACCGAGGCTCTGCATCTGTCCTCGTGCTACTAGACCTTAGTGCTGCCTTTGACACCATCGATCACCACATTCTTTTGGAGAGACTGGAAACCCAAATTGGTCTACACGGACAAGTTCTGGCCTGGTTTAGATCCTACCTGTCGGAAAGATATCAGTTTGTCTCTGTGAATGGTCTGTCCTCCGACAAATCAACTGTACATTTCGGTGTTCCTCAAGGTTCCGTTTTTAGGACCACTATTGTTTTCACTATATATTTTACCTCTTGGGGATGTTATTCGAAAACATAATGTTAACTTTCACTGCTATGCGGATGACACACAGCTGTACATTTCAATGAAGCATGGTGAAGCCCCAAAATTGCCCTCGCTAGAAGCCTGTGTTTCAGACATAAGGAAGTGGATGGCTGAAAACTTTTTACTTTTTTAAACTCGGACAAAACAGAGATGCTTGTTCTAGGTCCCAAGAAACAAAGAGATCTTCTGTTAAATCTGACAATTCATCTTGATGGTTGTAAAGTCGTCTCAAATAAAACTGTGAAGGACCTAGGCGTTACTCTTGACCCTGATCTCTCTTTTTGACTGAACATATCAAGACTGTTTCAAGGACAGCTTTTTTTCCATCTACGTAACATTGCAAAAATCAGAAATTTTCTGTCCAAAAATGATGCAGAAAAATTAATCCATGCATTTGTTACTTCTAGATTAGACTACTGCAATGCTCTATTTTCCGGCTACCGGATAAAGCACTAAATAAACTTCAGTTAGTGCTAAATACGGCTGCTAGAATCCTGACTAGAACCAAGAAATTTGATCATATTACTCCAGTGCTAGCTTCCCTACACTGGCTTCCTGTTAAGGCAAGGGCTGATTTCAAGGTTTTACTGTTAACCTATAAAGCGTTACATGGGCTTGCTCCTACCTATCTTTCCGAGTTGGTCCTGCCGTACATACCAATACGTACGCTACGGTCACAAGACGCAGGCCTCCTAATTGTCCCTAGAATTTCTAAGCAAACAGCGGGAGGCAGGGCTTTCTCCTATAGATCTCCATTTTTATGGAACAGTCTGCCTACCCATGTGAGAGACGCAGACTCGGGTCTCAACCTTTAAGTCTTTACTGAAGACTTATCTCTTCAGTAGGTCATATGATTGAGTGTAGTCTGGCCCAGGAGTGTGAAGGTGAACGGAAAGGCTGGAGCAACGAACAGCCCTTGCTGTCTCTGCCGGGCCGGTTCCCCTCTCCACTGGGGGTTCTCTGCCTCTAACCCTGTTGCAGGGGCTGAGTCACTGGCTTGCTGGTGCTCTTTCATGCCGTCCCTGGGGGTTCGTCACTTGAGTGGGTTGAGTTACTGACGTGATCTTCCTGTCTGGGTTGGCGCCCCCCTTGGTTTGTGCTGTGGTGGAGACCTCTGTGGGCTATACTCGGGCCTTGTCTCAGGATTGTAAGTTGGTGGTTGGGGATATCCCTCTAGTGGTGCGGGGGCTGTGCTTTGGCGGAGTGGGTGGGGTTATATCCTTCCTGTTTGGCCCTGTCCGGGTTTCTTCGGATGGGGCCACAGTGTCTCCGGACCGCTCCTGTCTCAGCCTCCAGTATTTATGCTGCAGTAGTTTATGTGTCGGGGGGCTGGGGTTAGTTGGTTATACCTGGAGTACTTCTCCTGTCTTATCCAGTGTCCTGTGTGAATTTAAGTATGCTCTCTCTAATTCTCTCGTTTCTCTCTTTCTCTGAGAACCTGAGCCCTAGGACCATACGTCAGGACTACCGGGCATGATGACACCTTGCTGTCCCCAGTCCGCCTGGCCTTGCTGCTATTCCAGTTTCAACTGTTTCTGCCTGCGGCTACGAAACCCCCTACCTGTCCCAGACCTGCTGTTTTCAACTCTAAATGATCGGCTATGAAAAGCCAACTGAGATTTATTCCTGATTATTATTTGACCATGCTTGTCACTTATGAACATTTTTGAACATCTTGGCATGGTTCTGTTATAATCTCCACCCGGCACAGCCAGAAGAGGACTGGCCACCCCTCATAGCCTGGTTCCTCTCTAGGTTTCTTCCTAGGTTTTGCCTTTCTAGGGAGTTTTCCTAGCCACCGTGCTTCTACACCTGCATTACTAGCTGTTTGGGGTTTTAGGCTGGGTTTCTGTACAGCACTTGAGATATTAGCTGATGTAAGAAGGGCTATATAAAATAAAATTGATTGATTGATTGATAACCATCCATCCAGCCAGACTGTCCCCCTACTCCGTCCCTAACCATCCATCCAGCCAGACTGTCCCCCTACTCCATCCTAACCATCCATCCATCCAGACTGTCCCCCTACTCCGTCCCTAACCATCCATCCAGCCAGACTGTCCCCCTACTCCGTCCCCTAACCTTCCATCCAGCCAGACTGTCCCCCTACTCCATCCTAACCATCCATCCAGCCAGACTGTCCCCCTACTCCATCCTAACCATCCATCCATCCAGACTGTCCCCCTACTCCATCCCTAACCATCCATCCAGACTGTCCCCCTACTCCATCCCTAACCATCCATCCATCCAGACTGTCCCCCTACTCCGTCCCTAACCATCCATCCATCCAGACTGTCCCCCTACTCCGTCCCTAACCATCCATCCATCCAGACTGTCCCCCTACTCCGTCCCTAACCATCCATCCAGCCAGATTGTCCCCCTACTCCATCCCTAACCATCCATCCATCCAGACTGTCCCCCTACTCCATCCCTAACCATCCATCCAGCCAGACTGTCCCCCTACTCCATCCTAACCATCCATCCAGCCAGACTGTCCCCCTACTCCGTCCCTAACCATCCATCCAGCCAGACTGTCCCCCTACTCCATCCTAACCATCCATCCAGCCAGACTGTCCCCCTACTCCGTCCCTAACCATCCATCCAGCCAGACTGTCCCCCTACTCCATCCTAACCATCCATCCAGCCTGACTGCTCAGTTGGAAAAGAGATCCCACTCAGATGGTGTAATCCCCCGTGTCCAAGAGAGGGAGGGGCTAGACAGACGGGTTGAGTGGCTCGTTGGCTTGAAAATAGGCCTAAAGACACTAGGGGGGAGTGGGCTTCATGGTCCCCCTGCTAACCTGAGTAAGTTTACATGCACACTAATAATTGGATATTAAACATTCTTACGGCAGTAGTAATTTAAACACCTTACTCTTCATCTGAATTGGCATAAGGTCATAATGGAAGTAATTATACGCCGATTAAAACAACTGGTTTTCTGAACAATATTCCCAAAGATTAGGAAACACCTGAAATCAGAGTTCCAATGGTGTGTTTGATCTGCGTGTGACACCAGCCCAGCGAGCCTCCCTCTTTGGCGCCAGTGAAGTGAGTTCGGAACAAAGTATGAATCTTATAAATAGTTTTCACATACACATTTTATAAAATCAAAAAAGCTTCCCAAAAAGAACAAGGTCGCTGTGGTAGAACGTTTACTTTGATTGGCGAAGTCCCAACATGCAGCCTGATTTCAGATGTGTCCATGTAAACAGGATTATTAGGGAAATCATTCTTGCAAACCATGCAAATGTTTTAAACTATTATATTAATCTGACTATCCACAATAATGGTATGATTGTGTGCCTTACTCATTGGCAGCTCACCTGGATAGCTAGGCTTTAGGCTCATCACAGACAGATCACTTCTGTGGGTGAATTCATTCAAATGAGGAGAGACTTTGAACTGTGGGCTGATGTTGGGTGTAGCTAGCTAGCAGGTTACAAATGACCTCAAAGTGGAGTGAGGCAGTGCATTGGAAGGTTTCTACACAACACTGACTGTGGACATTGATTGGGTTGTGTGAATGTGTGCTAGCAAGTAGCACAACAAGATTTCAGAACTATGTATCTACCCTTAAATGCAGATTTAGGATCAGACTTTTTGTTTGACTGGCAAACCCTTCCCTGTCTGAACCAATTAAGATCTGTCCCCTTACCGACCTTGGCAACAAGGGGAATCACAGAGGCCATTCAATCAATCAATATGTTACAATGAACAGGTGTTCTGACCAGCTGTGGTGTGTGGTGATTGACTTGTTAGCTAATGAGTAAACGAATGGAAACGCAAGGTGACAGCTAGCTACAATGCCTTCGGAAAATATTCACACCCCTTGACTTTTCCCACATTTTGTTGCGTTACAGCCTGAATTTAAAATGGATTAAATTGAGATTTTTTTGTCACTGGCCTAAACACAATACCCCATAATGTCAAAGTGGAATTTTATTTTTGGAAATTGTTACAAATTAATTTAAAAAATGAAAAGCTGATATGTCTCGAGTCAATAAGTATTCAACCGCTAAATAAGTTCAGGAGTAAAAATGTGCTTAACAAGTCATAATAAAGTTGCATGGATTCACTCGGTGTGCAAAAAAAGTGTTTAACATAATTTTTAATGAATACAATTATCTGTATGGTCCCTCAGTCAAGCAGTGAATTTCAAAACAGATTCAACCACAAAGACCAGGGAGGTTTTCCAAAGAAGGGCACCTATTGGTAGATGGGTAAAAATGTAAATAGCAGACATTGAATATCCCTTTGAGCATGGTGAAGTTATTAGTTACACTTTGGATGCTGTATCAATACACCCAGTCACTACAAAGATACAGGTGTCCTTCCTAACTCATTTGCCGGAGAAGAAGGAAACCGCTCAGGGATTTCACCATGAGGCCAATGGTGACTTTAAAACAGTTACAGAGTTTAATGGCTGTGATAGGAGAAAACTGAGGATGGATCAACAACATTGTAGTTATTCCAAAATACTAACCTAAATGACAGAGTGAAAAGAAGGAAGCCTGTACAGAATACAAATATTCCAAAACATGCAACCTGTTTCCAACAAGGCATCCACTTTTTGTCTTGAATACAAAGTGTTATGTTTGGGGCAAATCCAATCCAATACTGAGTACCACCCTCCATTTCAAGCATAGTGGTGGCTGCATCATGTTATGGGTCTGCTTGTCATCGTTAAGGACTGGGGAGGTTTTCAGGATAAAAAAATTAAAAGAATGGCAGAATCCTCAAAGAAAACCTGGTTCAGTCTGCTTTCCACCAGACACTGGGAGATGACTTCACCTTTCAGCAGGACAATAATCTAAAACACAAGGCCAAATCTACACTGGAGTTGCTTACCAAGTAGACAGTGAATGTTCCTGAGTGGCCGAGTTACAGTTTTGACTTAAATCTACTTGGAAATCTATGGCAAAACCTGAAAATGGTTGTCTAGCAATGATCAACAACCAATTTGACAGAGCTTGAAGAATAATGGGCAAAAGTGGCACAATCCAGGTGTGGAAAGCTCTTAGAGACTTACCCAGAAAGACTCACAGCTGTAATCGCTGCCAAAGGTGCTTCCACAAAGTATTGACTCAGGCAAAGATTTGTATAACTAACTCAAGATAAACCAGAGCCTGTCGTTTCCAATGGGAGCCAATTAGAACAAGCAAGGAGGTGGGCAGAGCCAACCACGAGCTAGTGAGATCCTATTGGCACGTTCTAGCATTTATTTGCATATTTCCGTTAGGGAACTCCTAGTCTGTGAAGAGCACGTAGCAATAATTCAATTCGCCCTGGCACTCCTTCCAAAGAATGCCATAAAAAAAAACTTGGTCATAGGGTAAAGTCTACAAAACGCAGTCCACTGTTTGTTACAGATTCTAGTTTTGGAAACAGAAAACTGTGGTCCTCTGTAGCTCAGTTGGTAGAGCACGGCGCTTGTAACGCCAAGGTAGTGGGTTCGATCCCCGGGACCACCCATACACAAAAAATAAAATAAAATGTATGCACGCATGACTGTAAGTCGCATAATATTATTATTAATTATTATAAAACTGTATGGAGATCAAATGTTTAATTGATGAGGAAATTTGTAGAATGTAGGGAGAAATCCATCTTGATCTATCTTCTCCCACTTCCGGCTACTGGGCTTCCTCTCATCACCATATTTGGTGGTGAGTGGAAACGCAACCGGATGCTTCACATTTATACATCCAGTGAAATATCTGGCTCATTGTTCTTTGACTCAGGGGTGTGAATAGTTAGGTAAATTTGATATTTTTGTATTTCATTTTCAAAGAATTTGCTAAAAACATTTGTTTCACTTTGTCCTTATGGATTATTGGGTGTAAATGGGTGAGAAAACATATTTAATCCATGTTGAAATCAGGCTGTAACAACAAAGTGGAATAAGTCAAGGGGTATTACTACATTCTGAAGGCACTGTAGCATTAGTAAAACGTGCTTGGCTCGCAGTTCACCTTGCCTGATGTCTAACTGTTACCCCGTCCCATTTGACATGTTTTGCTCATACCACGACAAATATGACTGTGTAACCCAATTAGTTTACTTCATTGAAATTGTTATTTAGGTTGCTAGTTAACGTTAGTTAGCTTGCTTTTTTTTTTTTACCATTCTAGCTAGTTACCTAGCTAGTTTGCGGCCATCTGCTAAATGTAGGTGGGATTCATTGACAGTCTGTCCTTGAATGTATTTCGGTACCGAACAAATTATACTCAAGGAACAAGGATTTAGTGTTATAGCTAGTACCACTCTGGGCAGGAAAACTGAACCAAAGCAGAGTTATATCTAGGAGAGCCTGAGATTCATACCATGTCCTCCTGCTCACGACTAGCTCGGTTAGCTGCGCCGTCTTGGCCCTGGATGGGGCTAGCGCTGCCTTCTGGAGTTGTCCGTTCCCCATCCCGTTTCCCCGGTGAGTCCTTCGTCTTGCTGCGGTTCCACATGTAAACAGCTCCTACACCCAGTACTATGGGGGTTCCGATCAGGAGGGCCAGCTGCCAGCGGGGGAGACTGCTCCCGGACTGCGGCTCAACGGGCTTTGAAGCGGCCATCATCCACCACGCAGAGTACACAACACTACTTACACTATCCACTCCGTTATCGGCGAGGTCAAAGCAGAAACAGCGGAATCTTGGGATACTGGCGGGCGCTGTGCAACTGCAACCGGGGCGGGGAACTCTATACTTCCGGACTATACAGGAAAACAACAATACGACTACAAAATGACATGCAGTGCAAGGATCCCATCTAGTGTACGTTGTATGTAATGGAGGCTGCAACAAATCCATATCAACAGACCTACCTTGACTATGAGAGCTACAGTGTGCCTGTATTTGTTGTGCTTTACCACTGATACATACATTATTTAACACTCACATAAACTGTTAATGTTATTAACCTTTATTTTAACAGGGTGTCATATTGAGACCAAGTCCCTGCACAATACAAACACACACATAATAATAATAATAATAATATGCCATTTAGCAGACGCTTTTATCCAAAGCGACTTACAGTTATGTGTGCATACATTTTTACATATGGGTGGTCCCGGGGATTGAACCCACTACCCTGGCGTTACAAGCGCCATGCTCTACCAATTGAGCTACAGAGGACCACATCAATATAAAACACAATAAAATACTAAATTACAAAATATGATCATAAAAAACTAACACAATATTCACTTAGAGCATTCCCCAGTTATGTTTTAAATTCCCTAAAGGGCAACAGGCATTCAGGCCTGAGCCTCCCCTGCAACACATTCAGGCCTGAGCCTCCCCTGCAACACATTCAGGCCTGAGCCTCTCCTGCAACACATTCAGGCCTGAGCCTCTCCTGCAACACATTCAGGCCTGAGCCTCTCCTGCAACACATTCAGGCCTGAGCCTCCCCTGCAACATATTCAGGCCTGAGCCTCCCCTGCAACATATTCAGGCCTGAGCCTCCCCTGCAACACATTCAGGCCTGAGCCTCTCCTGCAACACATTCAGGCCTGAGCCTCCCCTGCAACATATTCAGGCCTGAGCCTCCCCTGCAACACATTCCACATCTGTGGAGCATAAAACCCCAAAGCAGCTCTCCCTAAATCAGAAGCCACCCTTGGAACTTCTAGCACTATCCAATATGGTGCTCTTGTACTGTATTCTATTGCTTTGACATTGATTAGTGTTGTCAGATACATCGGAAGTTTCTGCAGGAGCGCTTTGTAAATAAACAGAAGGGAATGCTGCTCTCTTCTTACATACAGAGAGGCCTAACCACCTTTTGACACAAAACACAATGGTGAGTTCTAGAACCATCACCAGGAATGAATCTAAGGGCACAATGGAAACAGCCTCTAGAGGTCACAGTGTGGAAGCTGCAGCCTCTAGAGGTCAGTGTGGAAGCTGCAGCCTCTAGAGGTCACAGTGTGGAAGCTGCAGCCTCTAGAGGTCACAGTGTGGAAGCTGCAGCCTCTAGAGGTCACAGTGTGGAAGCTGCAGCCTCTAGAGGTCAGTGTGGAAGCTGCAGCCTCTAGAGGTCACAGTGTGGAAGCTGCAGCCTCTATAGGTCACAGTTTGGAAGCTGCAGCCTCTAGAGGTCACAGTGTGGAAGCTGCAGCCTCTAGAGGTCAGTGTGGAAGCTGCAGCCTCTAGAGGTCAGTGTGGAAGCTGCAGCCACTAGAGATCAGTGTGGAAGCTGCAGCCTCTAGAGGTCAGTGTGGAAGCTGCAGCCTCTAGAGTTCAGTGTGGAAGCTGCAGCCTCTAGAGGTCAGTGTGGAAGCTTCAGCCTCTAGAGGTCACAGTGTGGAAGCTGCAGCCTCTAGAGGTCACAGTGTGGAAGCTGCAGCCTCTAGAGGTCACAGTTTGGAAGCTGCAGCCTCTAGAGGTCAGTGTGGAAGCTGCAGCCTCTAGAGGTCAGTGTGGAAGCTGCAGCCACTAGAGGTCAGTGTGGAAGCTGCAGCCTCTAGAGGTCAGTGTGGAAGCTGCAGCCTCTAGAGGTCAGTGTGGAAGCTGCAGCCTCTAGAGGTCAGTGTGGAAGCTGCAGCCACTAGAGGTCAGTGTGGAAGCTGCAGCCTCTAGAGCAGGGTTGCCCAACCCTGTTCCTGGAGAGCTACCCTCCTGTAGGTTTTCGCTCCAACCCCAGGTGTTACTAACCTGATTCATCTTATCAACCTGCTAATTATTAGAATCAGGTGTACTAGATTAGGGTTGGAGCAAAAACCTACAGGACGGTAGCTCTCCAGGAACAGGATTGGACAGTCCTGCTCTAGAGGTCACAGTGTGGAAGATGCAGCCTCTAGAAGTCACAGTGTGGAAGCTGCAGCCTCTAGAGGTCAGTGTGGAAGCTGCAGCCTTTAGAGTTCAGTGTGGAAGCTGCAGCCTTTAGAAGTCAGTGTGGAAGCTGCAGCCTTTAGAGTTCAGTGTGGAAGCTGCAGCCTCTAGAGGTCAGTGTGGAAGCTGCAGCCTCTAGAGGTCACAGTGTGGAAGCTGCAGCCTCTAGAGGTCACAGTGTGGAAGCTGCAGACTCTAGAAGTCAGTGTGGAAGATGCAGCCTCTAGAAGTCAGTGTGGAAGCTGCAGCCTCTAGAGGTCAGTGTGGAAGCTGCAGCCTCTAGAGGTCAGTGTGGAAGCTGCAGCCTCTAGAGGTCAGTGTGGAAGCTGCAGCCTCTAGAGGTCACAGTGTGGAAGCTGCAGCCTCTAGAGGTCAGTGTGGAAGCTGCAGCCTCTAGAGTTCAGTGTGGAAGCTGCAGCCTCTAGAGGTCAGTGTGGAAGATGCAGCCTCTAGAGGTCAGTGTGGAAGCTGCAGCCTTTAGAGGTCAGTGTGGAAGCTGCAGCCTCTAGAGGTCAGTGTGGAAGCTGCAGCCTCTAGAGGTCACAGTGTGGAAGCTGCAGACTCTAGAGTTCAGTGTGGAAGCTGCAGCCTCTAGAGGTCAGTGTGGAAGCTGCAGCCTCTAGAGGTCACAGTGTGGAAGCTGCAGCCTCTAGAGGTCAGTGTGGAAGCTGCAGCCTCTAGAGGTCAGTTTGGAAGCTGCAGCCTCTAGAAGTCAGTGTGGAAGCTGCAGCCTCTAGAGGTCACAGTGTGGAAGCTGCAGCCTCTAGAGATCAGTGTGGAAGCTGCAGCCTCTAGAAGTCACAGTGTGGAAGCTGCAGCCTCTAGAGGTCACAGTGTGGAAGCTGCAGCCTCTAGAGGTCACAGTGTGGAAGCTGCAGCCTCTAGAGGTCAGTGTGGAAGCTGCAGCCTCTAGAGGTCAGTGTGGAAGCTGCAGCCTCTAGAGGTCAGTGTGGAAGCTGCAGCCTCTAGAGGTCAGTGTGGAAGCTGCAGCCTCTAGAGGTCAGTTTGGAAGCTGCAGCCTCTAGAAGTCAGTGTGGAAGCTGCAGCCTCTAGAGCAGGGTTGCCCAACCCTGTTCCTGGAGAGCTACCCTCCTGTAGGTTTTCGCTCCAACCCCAGGTGTTACTAACCTGATTCATCTTATCAACCTGCTAATTATTAGAATCAGGTGTACTAGATTAGGGTTGGAGCAAAAACCTACAGGACGACAGCTCTCCAGGAACAGGATTGGACAGTCCTGCTCTAGAGGTCACAGTGTGGAAGATGCAGCCTCTAGAAGTCACAGTGTGGAAGCTGCAGCCTCTAGAGGTCAGTGTGGAAGCTGCAGCCTTTAGAGTTCAGTGTGGAAGCTGCAGCCTTTAGAAGTCAGTGTGGAAGCTGCAGCCTTTAGAGTTCAGTGTGGAAGCTGCAGCCTCTAGAGGTCAGTGTGGAAGCTGCAGCCTCTAGAGGTCACAGTGTGGAAGCTGCAGCCTCTAGAGGTCACAGTGTGGAAGCTGCAGACTCTAGAAGTCAGTGTGGAAGATGCAGCCTCTAGAAGTCAGTGTGGAAGCTGCAGCCTCTAGAGGTCAGTGTGGAAGCTGCAGCCTCTAGAGGTCAGTGTGGAAGCTGCAGCCTCTAGAGGTCAGTGTGGAAGCTGCAGCCTCTAGAGGTCAGTGTGTGGAAGCTGCAGCCTCTAGAGGTCACAGTGTGGAAGCTGCAGCCTCTAGAGGTCACAGTGTGGAAGCTGCAGCCTCTAGAGTTCAGTGTGGAAGCTGCAGCCTCTAGAGGTCAGTGTGGAAGCTGCAGCCTTTAGAGGTCAGTGTGGAAGCTGCAGCCTCTAGAGGTCAGTGTGGAAGCTGCAGCCTCTAGAGGTCACAGTGTGGAAGCTGCAGACTCTAGAGTTCAGTGTGGAAGCTGCAGCCTCTAGAGGTCAGTGTGGAAGCTGCAGCCTCTAGAGATCAGTGTGGAAGCTGCAGCCTCTAGAGGTCACAGTGTGGAAGCTGCAGCCTCTAGAGGTCAGTGTGGAAGCTGCAGCCTCTAGAGGTCACAGTGTGGAGCTGCAGCCTCTAGGGGTCAGTGTGGAAGCTGCAGCCTCTAGAGGTCACAGTGTGGAAGCTGCAGCCTCTAGAGGTCACAGTGTGGAAGCTGCAGTCTCTAGAGGTCAGTGTGGAAGCTGCAGCCTCTAGAAGTCACAGTGTGGAAGCTGCAGCCTCTAGAGGTCAGTGTGGAAGCTGCAGCCTCTAGAGGTCAGTGTGGAAGCTGCAGCCTCTAGAGGTCAGTGTGGAAGCTGCAGCCTCTAGAGGTCAGTGTGGAAGCTGCAGCCTCTAGAAGTCAGTGTGGAAGCTGCAGCCTCTATAGGTCAGTGTGGAAGCTGCAGCCTCTAGGTTAAGTTGTTTGATTTGTATTTCTCAGTTTCCAACAAAGATCATGTGACAGGAGAGATCAGCATGATCTGAGAAGCCAAACAGTTTGAGAGAAGCAAAAAGCTTCACTGTTCTGGCTGTTACAAACAAGTTCCTGGGGATTCATAAGTGTCTAAAAATAATGGCTTGGCAAGGCTACTTGGAAATTGAATAGCTAGATAGTGTAGTCGACATAGTCCAGTTTAACAGTTGATAAGTTGCGTCAATTCAAATCTGGTATTGGAACAAAAAGAGGTCAATACACGTCTTCTAAAATAGACTAGTATTTTAATTAATGCAAAACACTTCAATGGTAAATAAGATGTTTGTATATACGGGTCCACTGAAATACCACGCAGGGCAGACAGAGAACTGGTCCATTGTTATGAGTTCTTCTTTAAATACTCTGACAGAGATAGTTCCCGCTCCCTGCTGGCCTATCAGAGTAGAGACTGAGCGTGGTTTAGACTTACTCAGCCTATCGTTGGCGCACAGGCTGGTCCCAGCCCCTTGGCGCTTCACTGTTGCCAGGCATAAGTTGTTATCTGCAGCTTGTCCAGAGAGTCAGCAACCTCAGACATCTTTGTAGCAGAACACATGTCCTTGAGCGGTTTAACAAAGAGGTAGTGTGGGTGTATGTGAGACACAAGCCTTATCTCACCCTACTCCCTAACAGTTCCCCACATTAATCACAGCTTGTTATGTTGACCAAACTATATCAGTACAGCACAAACCTATTACGTTTAATCATTAATGCTTTCTTATTAAGCTAACAGCACATCTAAAATATAAGAGAATAATTTCCCACACAGTGTATTGTAAATAATTCACTTAAGGTGTACATTTTGGAAAGGCTCCCCAGAAACTAGTTTGAGGATTTATTTTCTCTGAGTTTCCATTGTTCTTGGTTTGTTGACTTACCTACATTTGAACATCACTGTTATTGCTGAGAATGGTTGTTTTATCCTTTCATTACCTTCACACCTTCTGTTAAAGGACTCACGCCCTGTCATCCAGGCCCTCTGCCGCTGGTCCTGTGCTGCTGGGTCTCTACCAGACAACACCTCTCAATTTGGGATCGGTGCGGTTCCCCCGTCCATAGTTGCACTGAGAGTGAGCAGAGGTGGCACAAGCCAAGAACAATGGTAAGAATTATTTTATTTATTTATAGATACAGGCAAGCTTCTCTCTCTCGCACCACAGCAACTGCCAAGAGTTGGTCTCTAGGTTACAATGTTGCGCAAATCATAAACCCGGGCTAGGCCCAGCCCGAATATCAGGCGCGGGCTGGAAATCTACATTTTCACATTAGAATACGTTTTTTTCAGGGGGCAGGAGAATTAATGAGGAGGCAACTCGAATGAACTCTGACCGCTTTTATTCGAATTTTTACATCGCAAACAGTGAAAATTATGTTTCATGCCACGAAAGGTACCGGATCCTGGCAAATAGGTTCCGAACGAAACAGTCCAAAACTGAGAGGGGCCTGGATCCTATTATGGCAGGATCCTGCTCAAATTAAGCACTGGATGGTAGGGTATTTGTTGATTTATTTTCCTTTTTTCAAGCGAAGTATACATGATTTATACTCCAGTCTAGTTGGTGGCGGTAATGCAACGTTTATTGGAGGCCAACCGCCATTCAACCTAATCGAAGAAGAAGAATCCGCGCCTCCTCTGTGTGACGTGATCAGATCAGGAAGTAAACAGTGTTGTTTGTTTGGCGCTAAACTTTCTTCCTTGTTGTTTCTCTGCGACTTTCCTCTGCTTTTGGAAATATGGCTAGCTTCCCACAGAAAATAAAAAAGAGCGTACCGGAAGAAACCAAGAGCAGTCTGACTGAGAAAGATTTGCAGAAGTGGGGTTTGCAAGGTTTGTGGTGGGGAATGTGAGCAAAGTAAATGTAAGTTAATGGTTAGCCTACGACAGAGACTGGTTCAGTCATTTGCCGCCAGCTCAACAGAGACATGGTTTAAACATGTCCAACACACAGGAACTGGATCTGTAGTAGCTAGCTAACAATCTAACTTGTTAGTAAGCACTGACAGTGTTCAACTAGTAATTAAACTACATTTTGCAATAGCTTGGTGGTAGTTGAACTGAAATCACATCCTTGGTAGTGTTTTCAGTAGTTAATTAGCTACTTTTTGTCGCCATGTAGCAGTGTCGCTAACTACTGGAAATTCTTGCAATCTGAAAATGCAAGAATTTACTTTATTTTTCGAAATCAGAAATGCCTAACTGTTGAAATAGGATACATTACACATTCTGTTAACTGACTCTAGTGTGATGAACTGACTCTAGTGTGATCTGCATTGCCATTTGTATTCTATGACATTTCATATTTAGAATCATTTTCAAAGTAACTTTAGTTAAGGAAACTATATTTTTAAAGGGTAGCTTTAGTGTAGCTTAACTTCTAGTGTGAAGTAATTGGTAACTTGGAAAACTATATTTTCAGAGTAGCATCCCCAACACTGTTAGTAACTTCACTACTTAACATAAAACGGTTACATCATTCTTCAGGATTGAATATGAGGTCTTAAAGAATCTTGCTGGCTACTTGGACTTATCTCTCCCAACAGCGTTTTGGTTCCGATATTAGACTCAGACTGGCGTCCAGCCAATCAAATGTGTTGCTTCCCTCAGGGATTCAGTTGAGAGCCTATCAGCTGGACGGAGTGCAGTGGCTCACCCAGTGCCTGGCCAACCAGCAGGGATGTATCCTAGGAGACGAGATGGGCCTGGGCAAGACCTGCCAGGTGAGCGGCTGGGTTTGTCCCAAATGGCAGCTTAGAGCTCTGGCCAAAAGTAGTGCACTATATAGGGAATAGGTTGCCATTTGGGACACATAGCATATTAGTTCTGGAGGACATCCATATAGATACTAGCACCTTTTAATACCTATCCTTACCTATTGGAATAAAGGTTCAGATGTATTTTCTTTACTCAGTATTACAAGGCAATAATATGGATTGTATTGATGTTGTCTTGTCTGTTTGGCCCTTCACTCAGACCATCTCTCTGCTACTGTACATGAGAGGGGCTCTGCGGCAGGACGGGCCGTTCCTGGTCGTCAGCCCGCTGTCTGTCATGGACAACTGGAGGAGCGAGATGGAATGGTGAGGAGAACAACCATTGTCTTATGTCAGATAACGCAACAGCCTTCAACAGGTTTCAACCGGTTTCAACAGGCTTTAGGTTTCACCAGGTTTCAACAGCCTTCAACAGGTGTCAACACAAGTGGCCCCTATTCCCTATGTAGTGCACTACAGTAGAGCAGATCAGATCCCTATAAACTAATAGTGCACAGGTAATAGGGGACATAGACATAGTGTTATGTTACATAATGCACTGTACACTTCTCTCCGACACTGCAACCATTTCCTGTTCTTACCATGGTTTCATTTAACTACTAGGCGGAGACTCTCACTCTCCACATTCATCACCTCATCACTATTGGTCTAATCTTGAGAATTCAGACATTTAGTCTGTACCTGTTGTTATGGAAAGCAAAACATGAATGTCCTACTAATGCAGAATGAGTGCAGGGCGCTAGAGCTGACTGTCTGTTGTCTTCCCAGCTTATCCCCCTGTCTCAAGGTGCTGTGTTACTCTGGAGACAAAGACAAGAGAGCAGAACTGCAGAGGGACATGGACAACACACCCTACCATGTTCTGCTAACTACATATGAGGTACAACACACCCTACCATGTTCTGCTAACTACATACGAGGTGATGATGCTAATTGATGGGAAATGCGGTCTAACGTCTGTAGCAAGTTGATATACTTTCCCCCTGTAATCCAATATTGTCTTTCTCTACACTGAACATGTTGTTTTCTAATTTCTCTCATTGTCAGCTCTGTGTCAAAGATGCCTCATTCCTGAAAAGGTGAGTCTGCAATCACTATTCCACTATCAGCATTTAAAACGACAGTCAGTCAAGCATCCAGAACTAACACGTCTCTGTTCTGCAGGAGGAAGTGGAAGGTCTTGGTAGTTGATGAGGCTCACAGACTGAAGAACCACAACTCCCTGTTGCACAAAACCCTGATGGAGGTACGACTAATACTACTACTACTACTACTACTACTAATAATAATAATAATACTAATACTAATACTACTAATACTACTAATACTACAACTAATACTACTACTAATACTACTACTACTACTACTACTACTACTACTACTACTACTAATAATAATACTAATACTAATACTACTAATACTACTAATACTACAACTAATACTACTACTACTACTACTACTACTACTACTAATACTACTACTACTACTACTACTACTACTACTACTACTAATACTAATAATACTACTACTACTACTAATACTACTACTATTACTACTACTACTACTACTACTACTAATACTAATACTAATAATACTACTAATACTACTACTACTACTACTACTACTACTAATATACTACTAATACTACTACTAATAATACTACTACTACTACTACTACTACTACTACTACTACTACTACTACTACTACTACTAATAATAATAATACTATTACTATTACTACTATTACTACTACTACTACTACTACTACTACTACTAATAATAATAATATTACTACTAATACTACTAATACTACTACTACTACTATTACTACTATTACTACTACTAATACTACTACTACTACTACTACTACTACTAACACTAATACTACTACTACAAATACTAATACTAATACTACTACTACTACTAATAATACTACTACTACTACTACTACTACTATTAATACTACTAATACTACTACTTCTACTAATAATAATAATAATACTAATACTACTACTAGTACTAATACTACTAGATGTAATCTGATAAAGGTACTGCACCTACTTCCCTTACTACCTACATTCTACTACATCTATAGCACCAAGCTTACATTCCTTCTCCTACCATCACCAAGCCTGCATTCCCTCTCCTACCATCACCAAGCCTGCATTCCTTCTCCTACCATCACCAAGCCTGCATTCCTTCTCCTACCATCTCCAAGCCTACCACCATTCAATCCAATCACCAAGCCTACCACCTCTTTCACTCTCTCTCTTGTAGTTCTCTCTGGATTTCAGAGTGCTGCTGACAGGAACTCCTATCCAGAACAACCTGACGGAGCTCTACAGCCTCCTATCATTCATCCAGCCCAGTCTCTTCCCCACAGACCAGACTGAGGACTTCACTAGCACTTACAGCCAGGTCGAGACACAACCAACTCTGGGTAGGACACTATTATACAACTGGAGGTCTGAACACCTGGAGGCTAAGCCTAATTAGCCTACTCCGGTCTATACATAAATAAATAAAATCATTAAAAATAGCATAGCCTGCAGTCGGCATGGCCCCGGGCAGCGCGCGTGGCAAATACAAAATGGATGATTGTTGAGTTGCGACTGTCAGTGAACAGTAGAGGCCCAGCCAGACATATCGCAGTATTTCAAAATATAATCACGGAAAAGCATAGTTTGTAAGCAAATGGCTATTGCTGTAAAGACCAGAAAATTAAGAGACTCTAATCAGTCTTTTGGTTAGCAAAATTCTCAACTTAATTGAGCGAACAGTATAGCCTATCTTATTGGCACCAGCGGAGAGCATCGGCCATCCCCCGGTGAAGTGCGCACATTCACTCTATCGTTGTTGGGTCAGTGCCACTTGAAAGTTTGTTTTTGGACAATAATTTCCTCCTCCAGGTCAGATGGGCGTCATTGTATTTGTGTTTCCCCGTCTCGTAGGCCTATTATATGGACCAGACAATGTCGTTTTTATTGATAGTCAGTTACAATGATTTGTCGTATTAAAATAAGTTATTAGCCTAAATTATGACTATCAAATTTACTCATCACATTATCAAAAAGTATGCTATCTTATATACACTACCGGTCAAAAGTTTTAGAACACCTACTCATTCAAGGGTTTTTCTTTATTTTTACTGTTTTCTACATTGTAGAATAATAGTGAAGACATCAACTCTATGAAATAACACATATGGACTCATGTAGTAACCAAAAAGTGTTAAACAAATCAAAATATATTTCATATTCTTGAAATAGCCATCCTTTGCCTTGATGACAGCTTTGCACACTCTTGGCATTCTCTCAACCAGCTTCACCTGGAATGCTTTTCCAACAGTCTTGAAGGAGTTCCCACATACGCTGAGCACTTGTTGGCTGCTTTTCCTTCACTCTGCCGTCCGACTCATCCCAAACCATCTCAATTGGGTTGAGGTCGGGGGATTGTGGAGGCCAGGTCATCTGATGCAGCACTCCATCACTCTCCTTATTGGTCAAATAGCCCTTACACAGCCTGGAGGTGTGTTGGGTCATTGTCCTGTTGAAAAACATATGATAATCCCACTAAGCCCAAACCAGATGGGATGGCGTATCGCTGCAGAATGCTGTGGTAGCCATGCTGGTTAAGTGTGCCTTGAATTCTAAATAAATCACAGACAGTGTCACCAGCAAAGCACCCCCACACCATAACACCTCCTCCTCCATGCTTTACGGTGGGAAATACACATGCGGAGATCATCCGTTCACCCACACTGCGTCTCACAAGACACATGGTTGGAACCAAAAATCTCCAATTTGGACTCCAGACCAAAGGACACATTTCCACCGGTCTAATGTCCATTGCTCGTGTTTCTTGGCCCAAGCAAGTCTCTTATTATTATTGGTGTCCTTTAGTAGTGGTTTCTTTGCAGCAATTCGACCATGAAGGCCTGATTCACACAGTGTCCTCTGAACAGTTGATGTTGAGATGTGTCTGTTACTTGAACTCTGGCTTTTTTATGGCGGTTTTGGAGCAGTGGCTTCTTCCTTACTGAGCGGCCTTTCAGGTTATGTCGATATAGGACTCGTTTTACTGTGGATATAGATACTTTTGTACCTGTTTCCTCCAGCATCTTCACAAGGTCCTTTGCTGTTGTTCTGGGATTGATTTGCACTTTTCGCACCAAAGTACGTTCATCTCTAGGAGACAGAACGCGTCTCCTTCCTGAGCGGTATGACGGCTGCGTGGTTTCATGGTGTTTATACTTGCGTACTATTGTTTGTACAGATGAACATGGTACCTTCAGGCATTTGGAAATTACTCCCAAGGATGAACCAGACAGATTTTTCTTCTGAGGTCTTGGCTGATTTCTTTAGATTTTCCCATAATGTCAAGTAAAGAGGCACTGAGTTTGAAGGTAGGCCTTGAAATACATCCACAGGTACACCTCCAATTGACTCAAATGATGTCAATTAGCCTATCAGAAGCTTCTAAAGCCATGACATCATTTTCTGGAATTTTCCAAGCTGTTTAAAGGCACAGTCAACTTAGAGTATGTAAACTTCTGACCCACTGGAATTGTGATACAGTGAATTATAAATGAAATAATCTGTCTGTAAACAATTGTTGGAAAAATTACTTGTCATGCACAAAGTAGATGTCCTAACCAACTTGCCAAAACTATAGTTTGTTAACAAGACATTTGTGGAGTGGTTGAAAAATGAGTTTTAATGACTCCAACCTAAGTGTATGTAAAGAAATTCTCCCAGAATCTCAAACCAGCTTGTTTAACACTTTTTTGGTTACTACATGATTCCAATTGTGTTATTTCATAGTGTTGATGTCTTCACTATTATTCTACAATGTAGAAAATAGTAAAAATAAAGAAAAGCCCTTGAATGAGTAGGGGCGGCAGGTGAAAAATCTGTCTGTGCCCTTGAGCAAGACAAAACTTAAATATCACAGTTACATAAGTATTCAGACCCTTTACTCAGTACTTTGTTGAAGCACCTTTGGCAGCGATTACAGTCTCAATTCTTCTTGGGTATGACCCTACAAGCTTCGCACACCTGTATTTGGGGAGTTTCTCCCATTCTTCTCTGCAGATCCTCTCAAGCTCTGTCAGGTTGGATGGGGAGCATCGCTGCACAGCTATTTTCAGGTCTCTCCAGAGATGTTCGATCGGGTTCAAGTCCGGGCTCTGGATGGGCCACTCAAGGACATTCAGAGACTTGTCCCTAAGCCACTCCTGCATTGCCTTAGCTGTGTGCTTAGGGTTGTTGTCCTGTTGGAAGGTGAACCTTCGCCCCAGTCTGAGGTCCTGACCGTTCTGGAGCAGGTTTTCATCAAGGATCTCTCTGTACTTTGCTCCGTTCATCTTTCCCTCGATCCTGACTAGTCTCCCAGTCCCTGCCGCAAAAAAACATCCCCACAGCATGAAGCTGCCACCGTGCTTCACCGTAGGGATGGTGCCAGGTTTCTTTCAGACGTGACGCTTGGCATTCAGGCCAAAGAGTTCAATCTTGGTTTCATCAGACCAGAGAATCTTGTTTCTCATGGTCAGAGAGTCTTTAGGTGCCTTTTGGCAAACTCCAAGCGGGCTGTCATGTGCCTTTTACTGAGGAGTGGCTTCCGTCTGGCCACTCTACCATAAAGGCGGAGATGGTTGTCCTTCTGGAAGATTCTCCCATCTCCACAGAGGAACTCTGGAGCTCTGTCAGAGTGACCATCGGGTTCTTGGTCACCTCCCTGACCAAGGCCCTTCTCCCCCGATTGCTCAGTTTGGCCGGGCGGCCAGCTCTAGGAAGAGTCTTTTCCAATCAGTTGAATTTACCACAGGTGGACTCCAATCAAGTTGTAGAAACATCTCAAGGATGATCAATGGAAACAGGATGCACCTGAGCTCAATTTTGAGTCTCATAGCAAAGGGTCTTAATACTTATGTAAATAAGGTATTTCTGTTTTAATTGTTAATAAATTTGCAACAATTTCTAAATGCCTGTTTTCACTTTGTCATAATGGGGTGTTGTGTGTAGATTAATGAGGAAAATAATTAATTCAATCAATTTTAGAATAAGGCTGTAACGTAACAATGTGGAAAAAGTCAAGGGTCTGAACTTTCCGAATGCACTGTATGTGTGCCATTCAGAAGGTGAATGGGCAAGACAAAACATTTAAGTCTAATTGCCAGGCGCACCGGTTTGAGTGTGTCAAGAACTGCAGCGCTGCTGGGTTTTTCACGCTCAACAGTTTCATTTTACATTTTAGTCATTTAGCAGACCCTCTTATCCAGAGCGACTTACAGTTAGTGAGTGCCTACATTATAATTTTTAATTTTATTTATTATTAATTGTTAGTTTTTTTCATACTACGACCCCGTGGGAATCGAACCCACAACCCTGGTGTTGCAAACGCCATGCTCAACCAACGGCCATTCCCACCTTGGACGACGCTGGGCCAATTGTGCGCCGCCCCATGGGTCTCCCGGTCGCGGCCGGCTACGACAGAGCCTGGATTCGAACCAGGATCTCTAGTGGCACAGCTAGCACTGCGATAAAATAAACCACGGGGGAAACCACGGGGGAAAGCGTACTCCATTTGCTTTTTAAGTGCATAGATGACATGTATTTTTTCCCGCTGCCCCTGTTTTGATACAGGTGCATGATAACGGTCCATTCTAAATCAAAAGTAATTTCACACATATATTATTTAGTAAAGACAAGATTAAATCCAGAATAGTCTGATGGGTGACTATTAGCTTATCACTCAATAGTCTGATGGGTGACTATTAGCTTATCACTCAATAGTCTGATGGTGACTATGATATATTATCACTGCCTTTGTTTTGCGACTTTCTGGATTTATATTCACACCGCATGTAGCCGAGGAAGTTCAGGAGTAAAAACTAACAAAATATAATTATTGTAGAATTTGTCTGTGTCCATAAAATGTATATAGTATGTATGGGCTGGAAGTAGAGGCCTAAGCGTTGTTGTTCAATAATTTACTCCAATTGGGGAAGGGGTGGTGGGGTTGGAAAGTAATGAAGGGAAATATCATTTAAAAAAGGATATGTGTGTGTGTATGGATGTATGTGTATATATGTGTTTGTGTGTATATATATATATCTATACTGCTCAAAAAAATAAAGGGAACACTAAAATAACACATCCTAGATCTGAATGAATGAAATAATCTTATTAAATACTTTTTTCTTTACATAGTTGAATGTGCTGACAACAAAATCACACAAAAATTATCAATGGAAATCAAATTTATCAACCCATGGAGGTCTGGATTTGGAGTCACCCTCAAAATTAAAGTGGAAAACCACACTACAGGCTGATCCAACTTTGATGTAATGTCCTTAAAACAAGTCAAAATGAGGCTCAGTAGTGTGTGTGGCCTCCACGTGCCTGTATGACCTCCCTACAGCGCCTGGGCATGCTCCTGATGAGGTGGCGGATGGTCTCCTGAGAGATCTCCTCCCAGACCTGGACTAAAGCATCCGCCAACTCCTGGACAGTCTGTGGTGCAACGTGGCGTTGGTGGATGGAGCGAGACATGATGTCCCAGATGTGCTCAATTGGATTCAGGTCTGGGGAACGGGCGGGCCAGTCCATAGCATCAATGCCTTCCTCTTGCAGGAACTGCTCACACACTCCAGCCACATGAGGTCTAGCATTGTCTTGCATTAGGAGGAACCCAGGGCCAACCGCACCAGCATATGGTCTCACAAGGGGTCTGAGGATCTCATCTCGGTACCTAATGGCAGTCAGGCTACCTCTGGCGAGCACATGGAGGGCTGTGCGGCCCCCCAAAGAAATGCCACCCCACACCATGACTGACCCACCGCCAAACCGGTCATGCTGGAGGATGTTGCAGGCAGCAGAACGTTCTCCACGGCGTCTCCAGACTCTGTCACGTCTGTCACATGTGCTCAGTGTAAACCTGCTTTCATCTGTGAAGAGCACAGGTCGCCAGTGGCGAATTTGCCAATCTTGGTGTTCTCTGGCAAATGCCAAACGTCCTGCACGGTGTTGGGCTGTAAGCACAACCCCCACCTGTGGACGTCGGGCCCTCATACCACTCTCATGGTGTCTGTTTCTGACCGTTTGAGCAGACACATGCACATTTGTGGCCTGCTGGAGGTCATTTTGCAGGGCTCTGGCAGTGCTCCTCCTGCTCCTCCTTGCACAAAGGCGGAGGTAGCAGTCCTGCTGCTGGGTTGTTGCCCTCCTACGGCCTCCCTCCACGTCTCCTGATGTACTGGCCTGTCTCCTGGTAGCGCCTCCATGCTCTGGACACTACGCTGACAGACACAGCAAACCTTCTTGCCACAGCTCGCATTGATGTGCCATCCTGGATGAGCAGCACTACCTGAGCCACTTGTGTGGGTTGTAGACTCCGTCTCATGCTACCACTAGAGTGAAAGCACCGCCAGCATTCAAAAGTGACCAAAACATCAGCCAGGAAGCATAGGAACTGAGAAGTGGTCTGTGGTCACCACCTGCAGAACCACTTCTTTATTGGGGGTGTCTTGCTAATTGCCTATAATTTCCACCTGTTGTCTATTCCATTTGCACAACAGCATGTGACATTTATTGTCAATCAGTGTTGCTTCCTAAGTGGACAGTTTGATTTCACAGAAGTGTGATTAACTTGGAGTTACATTGTGTTGTTTAAGTGTTCCCTTTATTTTTTTGAGCAGTGTATATAGGCGAGAAAAAAACCACGGGGGATTGGAAGTGATGCAGACAATGACATTGATGGAAGTTACAATCTATCTGCAATATTAAAGCTGATCTACCCCCTAAAAAAATTACCTGTTTCCACAATGACTAAAATGTAAATATATATACAAATTTGGGTGAAGTATCCTCCTTCCCTCTAAACATTACATGTTTATTGCTAGGCAGGAAGTTAAGTGATGCGGACAATAAACTGTTCCTTCTCCCTTAATGTGACCTGACCTGACCTCATTCCTCACTCCTCACTGATCCACAGCTATCCACCCTTATCAGTGACTGCAACCATGTGATTGCGTCCACCATATACATTCCTCCTACTGATAACCATCAACTTCTGGTGTAGAAACCAGACTATGGCGCTCCTCATTTCCATAGGATACTTGATAATTAACAATAACATGTTCTGCTAGTACTTACATGTCCTGCATTCCTCTCTCTCCCCCTGTGACATGATTAAGGATATTTCTAGTTTATAAGTCAGAACCCATCAGTAGATTGACATAGGCTAGTCCTTTTGCTGTTCGTTAGGCCTACTCATCTTGTTGGCTGACGAAAAGTAAATGTGGACAGTTCTTCCAACATCTGCAATATGTACCTCGGAATTGTATAAGGACGTGCGCAGTTGCGTCCCCGATGTGTCTGTCTTAACTTGTAGCCAGTGAGAAAGACCCGATAAAGTGACGGAGAGCCGTATGAGTGAGAGACGTTTCGGATTGCGCAGCACGGTCAGGGAGAAGGTCACAGCGCAGCACGGTCAGGGAGAAGGTCACAGCGCAGCACGGTCAGGGAGAAGGTCACAGCGCAGCACGGTCAGGGAGAAGGTCACAGCGCAGCACGGTCAGGGAGAAGGGCACAGCGCATCACGGTCAGGGAGAAGGGCACAGCGCAGCACTCTGGGCCGCAAAAGGCATGGATTGTTTTAGGATGCATTACTGCCACAAAGGGGATGCTGCCGTGAAATTTTAGGCATTATCAAGTGCTTGTCAAATTATGAATGAGAGACTGATGAAGTGTGTACAGCCTGCGCAAAAAACAAAGCAGAGCTCATGCCTTTCATGAGACTTTTTTCAAATCATCATTAGTCTCATCATGCAGCCTTACAATGTATTAAAAATCAAACATATAGCCCAACATTATCACAACTAAAGTTACATTAATAACTCTTAATTAAGCATATAGGACCTGTTTCTTTGTTAACCGCTCAACACAGAATAGCCACATGTGCGCACTCCCTAAAATCGTTTGGAGAAAATATCCTTTCTATTTTATTCAGCTTTGTTCAGTTTTATTCTTCATACTATAAAATACTATCAAATACCGCCACGGAATTCTAAGCAAATCTTGTCTGCTAAATGAGTGTAGCCCACAGCCATTTGGCATAGCCAGATCAGGACCTAACATAAGGACAACTCAGAGGATGCTACTCTGTTCTTCTGAAATAGACTACATTTTCTTCATATCTTGTTTCTTTAGACCTGTCTAAAATAAATAATGGATGTATTGTGAAGGTGTAGGCTATATTACATGGATTTATTAGACTTTTTAACATGTAGATGTTCCAAAGGTCTGCATCAGTGGCTTGTAGGCTGTGTGTGGAAACCAGGAGATGCTAAATGTGTTTATGCTAATTAACGGTCAATTACCGTGAGACCGACAGTTATTTGCTTGACAATCACCGGCTGACGAAATGTCCTGACCGCCACAACCCTAAGTGTATGTGTACTTTTTATTATTTGATTGAACCTTTTTATTTATCCAGGAAGTCCCATTGAAACCAAGCGGGCAGCTCCATCATTATGATAAAGACTGAATCTCTGTGAACCCGACATGTCTGACAGCAGTGTTCTCTGTATATCTCTCTCCAGCCAGTGCTCTCCAGAGTGTACTGCAGCCCTTCCTGCTGAGGAGGGTAAAGGCGGAGGTAGCAGCTGACCTCCCCATGAAGACGGAGATCCTGATGTACCACGGCCTGTCTGCCTTGCAGAAGAGATATTATAAGGCTATACTCATGAAGGACCTGTGTGAGACTGAAATACTAGCCCTGGTTGGCTGTCTGTTTCTGAAATACTAGCCCTGGTTGGCTGTCTGTTTCTGAAATACTAGCCCTGGTTGGCTGTCTGTTTCTGAAATACTAGCCCTGGTTGGCTGTCTGTTTCTGAAATACTAGCCCTGGTTGGCTGTCTGTTTCTGAAATACTAGCCCTGGTTGGCTGTCTGTTTCTGAAATACTAGCCCTGGTTGGCTGTCTGTTTCTGAAATACTAGCCCTGGTTGGCTGTCTGTTTCTGCTCTCTTGCCAACTTGTCTTTATGGAATGGTAATGCCAAACAGTTTGGGTTTGGCTTGCCAATGACAGCAATGGAGTTGGTAAGAGATCAGCAACTTAAACTGAACCTATTCCATTGGGAAGCAACTGACCGTAGCTAACTGCTGTTGTGTTTCTAGATGCCTTTGGGAATGAGCAGGGCAACAAGACCAGACTGCTTAATATACTGATGCAGCTCAGGAAGTGTGTGGACCACCCCTACCTGTTTGATGGTGAGATCCTATTGGTTTAGAGCTGTGTGGACCATCCCTACCTGTTTGATGGTGAGATCCTATTGGTTTAGAGCTGTGTGGACCACCCCTACCTGTTTGATGGTGAGATCCTATTGGTTTAGAGCTGTGTGGACCACCCCTACCTGTTTGATGGTGAGATCCTATTGGTTTAGAGCTGTGTGGACCATCCCTACCTGTTTGATGGTGAGATCCTATTGGTTTAGAGCTGTGTGGCCCATCCCTACCTGTTTGATGGTGAGATCCTATTGGTTTAGAGCTGTGTGGCCCATCCCTACCTGTTTGATGGTGAGATCCTATTGGTTTAGAGCTGTGTGGCCCACCCCTACCTGTTTGATGGTGAGATCCTATTGGGTTAGAGCTGTGTGGCCCACCCCTACCTGTTTGGGCTTGAAGGCAGCGCTGAGCATGAACCCGAACCTTTACTGCTGGAGGTGGAGGGCTTTGGTTATTGTTTGTGTCAAGCTTTCATCTCCTGTCCTTTCAGGGCTCCAGACTGCGACCATTTAGTCGCATTTTGCAACCCTTTTGACTTGGCTGTGCGAGGTATATTTTTTAAATTGGTCGGCTCAGTGCGAGCTGCACATTCTACATGGTCACCAGTAAAGCACATTATCCTCATGGTTCCTGTAATGAAATGTACCTGTTTCGCTGGGGCCTGCTGCTATGTCCAGCCACTCTCTCTCCTGCCTGCCCCTGTACCTGTTTCGCTGGGGCCTGCTGCTATGTCCAGCCACTCTCTCTCCTGCCTGCCCCTGTACCTGTTTCGCTGGGGCCTGCTGCTATGTCCAGCCACTCTCTCTCCTGCCTGCCCCTGTACCTGTTTCGCTGGGGCCTGCTGCTATGTCCAGCCACTCTCTCTCCTGCCTGCCCCTGTACCTGTTTCGCTGGGGCCTGCTGCTATGTCCAGCCACTCTCTCTCCTGCCTGCCCCTGTACCTGTTTCGCTGGGGCCTGCTGCTATGTCCAGCCACTCTCTCTCCTGCCTGCCCCTGTACCTGTTTCGCTGGGGCCTGCTGCTATGTCCAGCCACTCTCTCTCCTGCCTGCCCCTGTACCTGTTTCGCTGGGGCCTGCTGCTATGTCCAGCCACTCTCTCTCCTGCCTGCCCCTGTACCTGTTTCGCTGGGGCCTGCTGCTATGTCCAGCCACTCTCTCTCCTGCCTGCCCCTGTACCTGTTTCGCTGGGGCCTGCTGCTATGTCCAGCCACTCTCTCTCCTGCCTGCCCCTGTACCTGTTTCGCTGGGGCCTGCTGCTATGTCCAGCCACTCTCTCTCCTGCCTGCCCCTGTACCTGTTTCGCTGGGGCCTGCTGCTATGTCCAGCCACTCTCTCTCCTGCCTGCCCCTGTACCTGTTTCGCTGGGGCCTGCTGCTATGTCCAGCCACTCTCTCTCCTGCCTGCCCCTGTACCTGTTTCGCTGGGGCCTGCTGCTATGTCCAGCCACTCTCTCTCCTGCCTGCCCCTGTACCTGTTTCGCTGGGGCCTGCTGCTATGTCCAGCCACTCTCTCTCCTGCCTGCCCCTGTACCTGTTTCGCTGGGGCCTGCTGCTATGTCCAGCCACTCTCTCTCCTGCCTGCCCCTGTACCTGTTTCGCTGGGGCCTGCTGCTATGTCCAGCCACTCTCTCTCCTGCCTGCCCCTGTACCTGTTTCGCTGGGGCCTGCTGCTATGTCCAGCCACTCTCTCCTGCCTGCCCCTGTACCTGTTTCGCTGGGGCCTGCTGCTATGTCCAGCCACTCTCTCTCCTGCCTGCCCCTGTACCTGTTTCGCTGGGGCCTGCTGCTATGTCCAGCCACTCTCTCTCCTGCCTGCCCCTGTACCTGTTTCGCTGGGGCCTGCTGCTATGTCCAGCCACTCTCTCTCCTGCCTGCCCCTGTACCTGTTTCGCTGGGGCCTGCTGCTATGTCCAGCCACTCTCTCTCCTGCCTGCCCCTGTACCTGTTTCGCTGGGGCCTGCTGCTATGTCCAGCCACTCTCTCTCCTGCCTGCCCCTGTACCTGTTTCGCTGGGGCCTGCTGCTATGTCCAGCCACTCTCTCTCCTGCCTGCCCCTGTACCTGTTTCGCTGGGGCCTGCTGCTATGTCCAGCCACTCTCTCTCCTGCCTGCCCCTGTACCTGTTTCGCTGGGGCCTGCTGCTATGTCCAGCCACTCTCTCTCCTGCCTGCCCCTGTACCTGTTTCGCTGGGGCCTGCTGCTATGTCCAGCCACTCTCTCTCCTGCCTGCCCCTGTACCTGTTTCGCTGGGGCCTGCTGCTATGTCCAGCCACTCTCTCTCCTGCCTGCCCCTATACCTGTTTCGCTGGGGCCTGCTGCTATGTCCAGCCACTCTCTCTCCTGCCTGCCCCTATACCTGTTTCGCTAGGGCCTGCTGCTATGTCCAGCCACTCTCTCTCCTGCCTGCCCCTGTACCTGTTTCGCTGGGGCCTGCTGCTATGTCCAGCCACTCTCTCTCCTGCCTGCCCCTGTACCTGTTTCGCTGGGGCCTGCTGCTATGTCCAGCCACTCTCTCTCCTGCCTGCCCCTGTACCTGTTTCGCTGGGGCCTGCTGCTATGTCCAGCCACTCTCTCTCCTGCCTGCCCCTGTACCTGTTTCGCTGGGGCCTGCTGCTATGTCCAGCCACTCTCTCTCCTGCCTGCCCCTGTACCTGTTTCGCTGGGGCCTGCTGCTATGTCCAGCCACTCTCTCTCCTTTCCCGGGGAAAAAAATACTCTGGGAGAAAAGGTTTCTAATTGTATAACATTTAAAAATCCTATTTGCGGGAAAAGCAGAGCTATCCTGTTGTCACAGTTGAAGAAAGGAGGTTATCAGATTTCTGTAGGTATAATTTTTTATTCTCAGCTCTGAGCGATTGCATAGGCCTGATTGGCCGGGAGGCTACAACTGCTACGTTTACATGAACACATGGCTACTAGCAGTGGGTGATAGATTTAGAGATAGCGATCTAGCAACTGATGTTTGAATTTCCACTCACGTGAAGAATTAGCCCTAAATAAATTAGCTTATGATATTAATTTGGTGCACATAAAGATGCAGGCAAATTCATGTACGTGTGTACGTGTGTGCATATACACTGAACAAAAATCTAAATGCAACATGCAACAATTTCAAAGATTTTACTGAGTTACTGTTCATAGAAGGAAATCGGTCAATTTAAATGCATTCATTAGGCCCTAATCTATGGATGTCACATGACTGGGAATACAGATAAGCATCTGTTAGTCACAGATGCACTACATGACCAACAGTATGTGGACACCTGCTCATCGAACATCTCATTCCAACATCATGGGCATTAATATGGAGTTGGTCCCCCCTTTGCTGCTATAACAGCCTCCACTCTTCTGGGAAGGCTTTCCACTAGATGTTGGAACATTGCTGCAGGGACTTGCTTCCATTCAGCCACAAGAGCATTAGTGAGGTCGGGCACTGATGTTGGGCGATTAGGCCTGGCTCGCAGTCGGCGTTCCAATTAATCTCAAAGGTGTTTTGATGGGGTTGAGGTCAGGGCTCTGTGCAAGCCAGTCAAGTTATTCCATACCGATCTCGACAAACCATTTCTGTATGGACCTGGCTTTGTGCACGGGGGCATTGTCATGCTGAAACAGGAAAGGGCCTTCCCCAAACTGTTGCCACAAAGTTGGAAGCACAGAATCGTCTAGAATGTCATTGTATGCTGTAGCATTAAGATTTCCCTTCACTGGAACTAAGAGGCCTAGCCCAAACCATGAAAAATGGTGATCTTAGGCTTGTGTGCGGCTGCTCTGCCATGGAAACCCATTTCATGAAACTCCAGACGAACAGTTATTGTGCTGACGTTGCTTCCAGAGGCAGTTTGGTACTCGGTAGTGACTGTTGCAACCCGAGGACAGACGAGTTTTACTCTCTACGCGCTTCAGCACTCGGCGGTCTCGTTCTGTGAGCTTGTGTGGCCTACCATTTTGCGGCTGAGCTGTTGTTGCTCCCAGATGTTTCCACTTCACAATAACAGCACTTACAGTTGACCGGGGCATCTCTAGCAGGGCAGACATTTTACGAACTTACTTGTTGAAAAGGTGGCATCCTATGACAGTGCCACGTTGAAAGTCACTGAGCTCTTCAGTACGGCCATTCTACTGCCAATGTTTGTCTATGGAGATTGCATGGCTGTGTGCTCGATTTTATACACCTGTCAGCAACGGGTGTGGCTGAAATAGCCGAATCATCATACTTTTGTGTATATACAGTGTACCTGTAAAAAAAAGTAGAGGCGTGGATCAGAAAACCAGTGAGTATCTGGTGTGACCACCATTTGCCTCATGCAGCGCGACACCTCTCCTTCGCATAGAGTTGATCAGGCTGTTGATTGTGGCCTGTGGAATGTTGTCCCACTCCTCTTCAATGGCTGTGTGAAGTTGCTGGATATTGGCAGGAACTGGAACACGCTGTTGTACACGTCGATCCAGAGCATCCCAAACATGCTCAATGGGTGACATGTATGGTGAGTATTCAGGCCTTGGAAGAACTGGGACATTTTCAGTTTCCAGGAATTGTGTACAGATCCTTGCGACATGGGGCCGTGCATTATCATGCTGAAACATGAGGTGATGGCAGCGGATGAATGGCACGACAATGGGCCTCAGGATCTCATCACGGTATCTCTGTGCATTCAAATTGCCATCGATAAAATACAATTGTGTTCATTGTCCGTAGCTTATGCCTGCCCATATCATAACCCCACTGCCACCATGGGGCACTCTGTTCACAACAGTTGACATCAGCAAATCGCTCGCCCACAAGACGCCATCTGCCCGGTACAGTTGAAACCGGGATTCATCCGTGATACCAGCGTACCAGTGGCCATCGAAGGTGAGCATTTGACCACTGAAGTTGGTTACGACACCGATCTGGTGAGGACGACGAGCACGCAGATGAGCTTCCCTGAGACGGTTTCTGACAGTTTGTGCAGAAATTCTTCGGTTGCAAAGACACAGTTTCATCAGCTGTCCGGGTGGCTGGTCTCAAACGATCCCGCAGGTGAAGAAACTGGATGTGGAGGTCCTGGGCTGGCATGGTTACACATGGTCTGCGGTTGTGAGGCCAGTTTGACGTACTGCTAAATTCTCTAAAACACAACGTTTTAGTAGAGAAATGAACATTCAACAGCTCTGGTGGACAATCCTGCAGCCAGCATGCCAATTGTATGCTCCCTAAAAACTTGAGACATCTGTGGCATTGTGTTTTGTGACAAAACCGCACATTGTAGAGTGGTCTTTTATTGTCCCAGCACAAGGTGCACCTGTGTAATGACCATGCTGTTTAATCAGCTTCTTGATATGCCACACCTGTCAGGTGGATGAATTATCTTAGCAAAGGAGAAATGCTCACTAACAGGGAAGTAAACAAATTTGTGCGCACAATTTGAGCGAAATAAGCTTTTTGTGCGTATGGAAAATATCTGGGATCTTTTATTTCAGCTCATGAAAAATGGGATCACCACTTTACATGTTGATTTTATATTTTAGTTCAGTGTATATACACTACCGTGCAAAAGTTTGGGGTCACTTAGAAATGTCCTTGTTTTCGAAAGAAAAGCCATTTCTTTGTCCATTTTAAAATAACATCAAATTGATCAGAAATACAGTGTAGACATTGTTAATGTTGTAAATGGCTATTGTAGCTGGAAACGGCTGATTTTTAATGGAATATCTACATAGGCGTACAGAGGCCCATTATCAGCAACCATCAGTCCTGTGTTCCAATGGCACGTTGTGTTTGCTAATCCAAGTTTGTCATTTTAAAAGGCTAATTGATCATTAGAAAACCCTTTTGCAATTATGTTAGCACAGCTGAAAACTGTTTATGCTGATTAAAGAAGCAATAAAACGGGCCTTCTTGAGACTAGTTGAGTATCTGGAGCATCAGCAATTGTGGGTTTTATAACAGGCCAAAATGCCCAGAAACAAATAACTTTCTTCTGAAACTCGTCAGTCTATTCTTGTTCTGAGAAATGAAGGCTATTCCATGCGAGAAATTGCCAAGAAACTGAAGATCTCGTACAACGCTGTGTACTACTCCCTTCACAGAACAGCGCAAACTGGCTCTAACCAGAATAGAAAGAGGAGTGGGAGGCCCCGGTGCATAACTGAGCAAGAGGACAAATACATTACATTTTACATTTACATTTAGCAGACGCTCTTATCCAGAGCGACTTACAGTTAGTGAGTGCATACATTTTCATACTGGTCCCCCGTGGGAATCGAACCCACAACCCTGACGTTGCAAGCGCCATGCTCTACCAACTGAGCTACATGGGACTATATTAGAGTGTCTAGTTTGAGAAACAGACGCCTCACAGGTCCTCAACCGGCAGCTTCATTAAATAGTACCCGCAAAACACCAGTCTCAACGTCAACAGTGAAGAGGCGACTCTGGGATGCTGACCTTCTAGGCAGAGTTGCAAAGAAAATGCCAAATCTCAGACTGGCCAATAAAAATAGAAGTTTAGGATGGGCAGTCTGAGATATGGCTTTTTCATTGCAACTCTGCCTAGAAGGTCAGCATTCCAAACAAGGACATTGCTAAGTGACCCCAAACTTTTGAACGGTAGTGTAAGTATGATCATTTTATTTGTATACAACAAATAGTGTCTCATAAGCCTATGTGGGCTGGGCATCTTGAAGATGCATGACACTATAATAACATAAATCAGTCGATCAAATCTATTGAAACATGTCAGAACATTCTCGAGACCTATTTTAACAGTAAAATATAACAGCGGTAGCTTTAATGGTCAACACAAAATGCATGACAATCACTGGATTAGGTTGCACATTAAATTATTTTGAATCACAGAATGAATGAATGATGAAACAACATATTTCTTCAATACCATCTCAGTAGTCTATTACAGTAGTGAATAAAGCTCTGTGAATGACTTTAGAAGGTGATACAAAATAGTTATATTGCGTGGCGGGGTAAATTATTTTTGGTGCGACCAAATCATGGTCTGGTGCCACTAACTGAAAAACTGATGTTAGTCTGCCTTTCCTCTCTAGGTGTGGAACCAGAGCCGTTTGAGATGGGAGAGCATCTGATCCAGGCTAGTGGGAAACTCTGTCTGTTGGACAGTATGCTGGCATACCTGCACCAAGGGTCAGTCTCTCTCTGATAGAGATATAACACTAAGCACTATGGGAGATATAACACTAAGGGAGATATGACACTAAGGGAGATATGACACTAAGGGAGATATAACACTAAGGGAGATATAACACTATGGGAGATATAACACTATGGGAGATATAACACTAAGGGAGATATGACACTAAGGGAGATATAACACTATGGGAGATATAACACTATGGGAGATATATCACTATGGGAGATATAACACTATGGGAGATATAACACTGGGAGATATAACACTGAGGGAGATATAACACTGAGGGAGATATAACACTGAGGGAGATATAACACTGAGGGAGATATAACACTGAGGGAGATATAACACTAAGGGAGATATAACACTAAGGGGGATACTGTATAACACTAAGCACTATGGGAGATACTGTTTAACACTAAGCACAATTAAATGTTAGATCTTATCCATATCTTCCATGATGTCATGCCATTAACTCCTTTACTGTAAATATACTGTAAATTAACACATTACTTTTCCTCATCGGTGTTCAGGGGTCATCGTATCCTGCTGTTCTCCCAGATGACAAGGATGCTGGACATTCTCCAGGATTACATGGAATACAGAGGTAATGGATATCTAGCTAGTGGAATACAGAGGTAATGGATATCTAGCTAGTGGAATACAGAGGTAATGGATATCTAGCTAGTGGAATACAGAGGTAATAGATATCTAGCTAGTGGAATACAGAGGTAATGGATATCTAGCTAGTGGAATACAGAGGTAATGGATATCTAGCTAGTGGAATACAGAGGTAATGGATATCTAGCTAGTGGAATACAGAGGTAATGGATATCTAGCTAGTGGAATACAGAGGTAATGGATATCTAGCTAGTGGAATACAGAGGTAATAGATATCTAGCTAGTGGAATACAGAGGTAATGGATATCTAGCTAGTGGAGTACAGAGGTAATGGATGTCTAGCTAGTGGAGTACAGAGGTAATGGATATCTAGCTAGTGGAATACAGAGGTAATGGATATCTAGCTAGTGGAGTACAGATGTAATGGATATCTAGCTAGTGGAATACAGAGGTAATGGATATCTAGCTAGTGGAATACAGAGGTAATGGATATCTAGCTAGTGGAATACAGAGGTAATGGGTATCTAGCTAGTGGAATACAGAGGTAATGGGTATCTAGCTAGTGGAATACAGAGGTAATGGATATCTAGCTAGTGGAATACAGAGGTAATGGATATCTAGCTAGTGGAATACAGAGGTAATGGGTATCTAGCTAGTGGAATACAGAGGTAATGGATATCTAGCTAGTGGAATACAGAGGTAATGGATATCTAGCTAGTGGAATACAGAGGTAATGGATATCTAGCTAGTGGAATACAGAGGTAATGGGTATCTAGCTAGTGGAATACAGAGGTAATGGATATCTAGCTAGTGGAATACAGAGGTAATGGGTATCTAGCTAGTGGAATACAGAGGTAATGGGTATCTAGCTAGTGGAATACAGAGGTAATGGATATCTAGCTAGTGGAATACAGAGGTAATGGATATCTAGCTAGTGGAATACAGAGGTAATGGATATCTAGCTAGTGGAATACAGAGGTAATGGATATCTAGCTAGTGGAATACAGAGGTAATGGATATCTAGCTAGTGGAATACAGAGGTAATGGATATCTAGCTAGTGGAATACAGAGGTAATGGATATCTAGCTAGTGGAATACAGAGGTAATGGATATCTAGCTAGTGGAATACAGAGGTAATGGATATCTAGCTAGTGGAATACAGAGGTAATGGATATCTAGCTAGTGGAATACAGAGGTAATGGATATCTAGCTAGTGGAATACAGAGGTAATGGATATCTAGCTAGTGGAATACAGAGGTAATGGATATCTAGCTAGTGGAGTACAGAGGTAATAGATATCTAGCTAGTGGAGTACAGAGGTAATGGATATCTAGCTAGTGGAGTACAGAGGTAATGGATGTCTAGCTAGTGGAGTACAGAGGTAATGGATATCTAGCTAGTGGAATACAGAGGTAATGGATATCTAGCTAGTGGAATACAGAGGTAATGGATATCTAGCTAGTGGAATACAGAGGTAATGGATATCTAGCTAGTGGAATACAGAGGTAATGGATATCTAGCTAGTGGAATACAGAGGTAATGGATATCTAGCTAGTGGAATACAGAGGTAATGGATATCTAGCTAGTTGAATACAGAGGTAATGGATATCTAGCTAGTGGAATACAGAGGTAATGGATATCTAGCTAGTGGAGTACAGAGGTAATAGATATCTAGCTAGTGGAGTACAGAGGTAATGGATATCTAGCTAGTGGAGTACAGAGGTAATGGATGTCTAGCTAGTGGAATACAGAGGTAATGGATATCTAGCTAGTGGAGTACAGATGTAATGGATATCTTGTTATGATTTACCAGTATTAGAACCCAAATGCAGACAAGTACACCAAGCCAGAGAAGGTTTAACAGGTTTATTTAAAATGTTCAATAGTCCAGGTTTCCAATAATAGGGGAAGAGCAAGTCCAGGTTACAGGGAGGGTAACAGATCCAGGTCAGGGCAGGTGTGGTACCGTAATGTCCTAGTGTCCGTGGTGAGTCCAAAAGAGAGGTCCGGTAGTGGAGAGCAGGATGGTGGTGGCAGGAGTGAAGCGGAGGCAGAGTCAGGTTCCAAATATCTGTGGCACAGGAGAAAAGTAAATAGAACAGGCCAAAACACAAAGAGCAAAAATAAACAGGTTGAGTCGGCAGCGAGACTAACATGGTCGTCTTGACTATGATCTGACGATGAGTGGTAAGTTTGACCGGGTCTTAAAGGCTGAGGTGATTATGGTGAATGAGCTGCAGCTGGAACCCTGACTCCCGCACACCAGACTTCACTCCTGCAATCAAGGACAGACAGAGGGGAGGGAGAGAGCAGAGAGAGAGCTACCTAGCAGCAGTAGGCCTAACAGTACCCCCCCCTCTACGGACGCCACCTGGCGGCCGACGGGGTTTATCGGGATGTAACCTATGAAACTCTCGGACCAGAGCAGGATCCACAATGAAGCTCCTGGGCACCCAGGAACGTTCCTCAGGACCATAACCCTCCCAATCCACCAGGTACTGGAAACCACGACCCCGGCGGCGAACATCCAGAAGTCGCCGGACAGTGTAGACCGGACCCCCACCCACGATCCTGGGCGGAGGAGGGGGACGAGAGGGCGGGCACAGAGGGCTAACCGACACAGGCTTAATCTGGGAAACATGAAAGGTGGAATGAACCCGTAGGGAGGCAGGAAGCTGTAGCTTAACCGCGCAGGGGTTAACAATAGACAGTATCTTGAACGGTCCTATAAAACGAGGCGCCATCTTCTTAGACTCCACCTTCAATGGAAGGTCCCGTGACTTCAGCCATACCTCTTGACCAGGAGAGTAACCGGGAGCCTGGGACCGGTGACGGTTGGCTTGCCTCTGCATGTACGCCGAAGCTCGGGACAGAGCTACCCTGGCCTTCCTCCAGACCTTGAAGCAGCGGCGCATGTGGGACTGCACCGAGGGTACCGCCAGTTCCCTCTCTTGAGAAGGGAACAGGGGAGGTTGATAACCCAGAGCACACAGAAAAGGGAGACAAACCAGAGGAAGCGTTAGTCAAGGTGTTATGAGCATATTCCCACCCAGGGGAGCATGGAGCTCCATGACCCAGGGTTAGACCCCTGTGACACAGCGAAGAGCGGTCTCCATCTCCTGGTTCGCTCTCTCGGCTTGCCCGTTGGTCTGGGGGGTGATATCCAGAGGACAGGCTGGATGTAATGCCCAAAGCTTTACAGAAAGCTTTCCACACCTGGGAGACAAACTGGGGACCCCTGTCAGAGACAATATCCGTGGGTAGACCATGAGAGCGGAACACATGTTCAACCAAAATATCAGCCGTCTCTCTGGCAGTGGGCAGTTTAGGTAGGGCCAAAAAATGAGCGAACTTAGAAAACGATCAATCACCGTAAGAATTACAGTCTTTCCAGACGAGGGGGAAGTCCAGTGACAAAATCCATAGCGATATGCGACCAGGGCCGGCTGGGTATAGGTAGAGGTCGTAGATGACCAGCGCTGGCCTGGGTGGAGTTCTTACTTCGTGCACATACCGTACAAGCAGCAATGAAGGCTCGAGTGTCCGCCTCCATCGTGGCCCACCAGAACTTCCGTCGCACAAAGTCAAGGGTCCGCGAAACTCCAGGGTGACAGGTAAGGGGAGACGAGTGAGCCCACTGAAGTACCTGGGAGCGAGCAGACTCAGGGACAAACATCCGGTTAGGAGGACCCCTCCCAGGGTCAGCTTGATGATGTTGAGCCTGTCTAACAATCCCCTCGATGTCACATGTGACGACCGCAATACTGCAGGTAGGAGGCAAAATGGGTTCAGGGTTACTACCAGTATCAACAGCCGAATGAACACGAGACAGGGCGTCAGGCTTGACGTTGCGTGACCCAGGACGGTAAGACAGAGAAAAAATTGAATCTCCCAAAAAATAGTGCCCACCTGGCTTGACGGGGGTTGAGCTGCTTCGCTGACTGGAGGTAAGCCAGATTCTTATGATCCGTCCAAACGATGAAGGGTTGTTCCGCCCCCTCCAACCAATGTCGCCACTCCTCGAGAGCCAGCTTAACGGCGAGCAGTTCACGATTGCCAACATCATAATTCCTCTCTGCCTGAGAAAGTTTCCTTGAGAGAAAAGCACAGGGATGCAGTTTGTTATCTTCAGGAGAACGCTGTGACAACACCGCACCTACCCCAGTGTCGGATGCATCCACCTCCACGACAAACTGGCGGTCGGGGGTCCGGCTGCATCAGAATGGGAGCCGAGGCGAAGCGATGTTTCAGTTCTTCGAACGCTGATTCGGCCCCCTTCATTCCAAGCGAACGGTCGTGAGATGGAGGTGAGAGCGGTGAGTGGCGCCCGCAATGCGGCTGTAGTCCTTGATGAACCTCCTATAGAAGTTCGCAAACCCCAGAAATCGTTGAAGTTGTTTGCGGGTAGAGGGGCTGGCCAGTCCGTGACAGCAGAGATCTTAGCTGGGTCCATCCGCAACTCCCCCTGAGCGATGATGTAACCCAAAAAGGAGGTCTCAGACACATGAAATTCACATTTCTCCATCTTCACAAACAGTTTGTTCTCCAACAACCTTTGCAACACCTGGCGCACATGCAGTTCATGTTCCTGGGAGGACTCTGAGAAAATCAAGATATCATCCAGATAGACAAAAACAAACCGATTCAACATGTCCCGAAGGACATCATTGACTAGTGCCTGAAAAACAGCAGGGGCATTAGACAACCCAAAAGGCATAACCAGATACTCAAAATGTCCCAAGGGTGTGTTGAAGGCAGTCTTCCATTCATCACCTTTACGAATGCGCACCAGGTGATACGCATTTCGTAGATCCAGTTTCGTAAAGATGGTAGCACCATGAAGGAGGGGAAAAGCAGAATTAATCAAAGGCAGAGAATACTTGTTCTTAATGGTGATGTTGTTAAGTCCACGGTAATCAATACAGGGTCTGAGGGTCTTATCCTTCTTAGCAACAAAAAAGAATCCCGCTCCTACAGGTGACGAGGAAGGACGCATAATACCTGCCGCCAAGGAGTCCCGAATGTAGTTCTCCATAGCCTCCGTCTCCGGCCGGGAGAGATTGTACAGGCGACTGCTGGGGAGCGGGGCTCCTGGCTGGAGGTCAATGGCACAGTCGTAAGGCCGGTGAGGAGGAAGAGAAGTAGCTCTGTGTTTGCAGAAAACGGATGCCAGGTCATGATACACGTCAGGAACATTAGAAAGATCCATGGACTCCAGTGGAGGTCGAGGCACAGTACTGGCAGGAGTCAGAGCAGAACACAAACAATTCACATGACAAAATGTGCTCCATGAAACAATTCTACCTGTCACCCAATCAATGTGTGGATTGTGTCTTATGAGCCAGGGGATACCAAGGACCAGAGGGGTCTGTGGGCAGTCGATAATATGGAATTGAATGTTCTCCTGATGATTTCCCGACACTCTAAGACAAACAGGAACAGTCTGATGGGTAATATGGGTCAACAATTGTCCATTCAGACCCTTAGCCTGCAGCGGACAGTCCATAGGAACAGTCTCCAAATCCATTTGTTGAGCCCACTCTCTATCCAAAAAGCTTTCGTCTGCACCAGAGTCAATCAGCGCACTAACAGAGAGATTCTGGAACTGCCACTGGAGGGATGCCTGGAGCAGAATGCGGGGAGAAGAGGAAGAATCCGCTGCTCGGCTCACCAAAACTTCTCCCATTAATGATGAGCCGGCCCTTTTCCCCGGACGAACTGGGCAGGAAGGAACGAAATGACCAGCTTCTCCACAATACAGGCAGACCCGAGCCTGAATGCGACGTGCACGCTCCTCTGAGGACAACCGTGCACGACCCACCTCCATGGCTTCGGGTTCAGTGCTCCTCGTATCGACTCGGGAAGACACGGCTTTCTCCGTAGGGAAGATGCGGGGAGGAGTTTGTTGATGACAGACAGGTTGCTTGGAACTAACACTCCTCTCCCGGCGGCGCTCCCGAATCCGATTATCCAACCTGATGGTGAGTGAAATAAGATTATCCAGCGTAGGCGATTCATCATATGACACCAATTCATCTTTTAAAGTCTCAGACAAAGCATTGATGAACACTCCTTGTAATGCCTCGTCATTCCAACCACTCACTGCTGCTAAAGTCCGAAACTCCACTGCCATCTCCGCCACACTGCGAGCCCCCTGCCGAAGAGAAAACAACCGTTTCACAGCCTCCTTGCCTCGTACGGGGTGGTCAAAAACCTTCCTCATCTCAGTGGTGAAGGCAACGTAAGCGTTGCAAATGTCCGACTGACTCTCCCAGACCGCGGATCCCCAGGCACGAGCGGAACCGCTAGTAGAGTTGATAAGGTAGGCAATACGGGCTCTTTCTGAGGCGTAGGTGAGGGGCTGTTGTTCAAACACTAACGAGCATTGAGTCAAAAAATCGCCACAGGTTCCCATGTTCCCGTCATAGCGCTCTGGAGCAGGAACAAAAGGCTCTCTGATCTGGGCTGAAGGGGTAGTAAGGGCAGACACTTGATTGGTGAGTAATTGAACCTGATTAAGCAGCACCTGACTGTCCTCAGCAATCGTCTTAAACAGGGTATCATGTTGGCCAAGTAAAATGCCCTGATTGGCTATGGCAGTCCAAATTTGAGTGCACTCTGGGGTGGTATCCAAGCTACTGTCTGCTGGGTTCATGATGGTCAGATCATACTGTTATGATTTACCAGTATTAGAACCCAAATGCAGACAAGTACACCAAGCCAGAGAAGGTTTAACAGGTTTATTTAAAATGTTCAATAGTCCAGGTTTCCAATAATAGGGGAAGAGCAAGTCCAGGTTACAGGGAGGGTAACAGATCCAGGTCAGGGCAGGTGTGGTACCGTAATGTCCTAGTGTCCGTGGTGAGTCCAAAAGAGAGGTCCGGTAGTGGAGAGCAGGATGGTGGTGGCAGGAGTGAAGCGGAGGCAGGAGTCAGGTTCCAAATATCTGTGGCACAGGAGAAAAAGTAAATAGAACAGGCCAAAACACAAAGAGCAAAAATAAACAGGTTGAGTCGGCAGCGAGACTAACATGGTCGTCTTGACTATGATCTGACGATGAGTGGTAAGTTTGACCGGGTCTTAAAGGCTGAGGTGATTATGGTGAATGAGCTGCAGCTGGAACCCTGACTCCCGCACACCAGACTTCACTCCTGCAATCAAGGACAGACAGAGGGGAGGGAGAGAGCAGAGAGAGAGCTACCTAGCAGCAGTAGGCCTAACATATCTAGCTAGTGGAATACAGAGGTAATGGATATCTAGCTAGTGGAGTACAGAGGTAATGGATATCTAGCTAGTGGAATACAGAGGTAATGGATATCTAGCTAGTGGAATACAGAGGTAATGGATATCTAGCTAGTGGAATACAGAGGTAATGGATATCTAGCTAGTGGAATACAGAGGTAATGGATATCTAGCTAGTGGAATACAGAGGTAATGGATATCTAGCTAGTGGAATACAGAGGTAATGGATATCTAGCTAGTGGAGTACAGAGGTAATGGATATCTAGCTAGTGGAGTACAGAGGTAATGGATATCTAGCTAGTGGAATACAGAGGTAATGGATATCTAGCTAGTGGAATACAGAGGTAATGGATATCTAGCTAGTGGAATACAGAGGTAATGGATATCTAGCTAGTGGAATACAGAGGTAATGGATATCTAGCTAGTGGAATACAGAGGTAATGGATATCTAGCTAGTGGAATACAGAGGTAATGGATATCTAGCTAGTGGAATACAGAGGTAATGGATATCTAGCTAGTGGAATACAGAGGTAATGGATATCTAGCTAGTGGAGTACAGAGGTAATGGATATCTAGCTAGTGGAATACAGAGGTAATGGATATCTAGCTAGTGGAATACAGAGGTAATGGATATCTAGCTAGTGGAATACAGAGGTAATGGGTATCTAGCTAGTGGAATACAGAGGTAATGGATATCTAGCTAGTGGAATACAGAGGTAATGGATATCTAGCTAGTGGAATACAGAGGTAATGGATATCTAGCTAGTGGAGTACAGAGGTAATGGATATCTAGCTAGTGGAATACAGAGGTAATGGATATCTAGCTAGTGGAATACAGAGGTAATGGATATCTAGCTAGTGGAATACAGAGGTAATGGATATCTAGCTAGTGGAATACAGAGGTAATGGATATCTAGCTAGTGGAGTACAGAGGTAATGGATATCTAGCTAGTGGAGTACAGAGGTAATGGGTATCTAGCTAGTGGAATACAGAGGTAATGGATATCTAGCTAGTGGAATACAGAGGTAATGGATATCTAGCTAGTGGAATACAGAGGTAATGGATATCTAGCTAGTGGAATACAGAGGTAATGGATATCTAGCTAGTGGAATACAGAGGTAATGGATATCTAGCTAGTGGAATACAGAGGTAATGGATATCTAGCTAGTGGTATACAGAGGTAATGATATCTAGCTAGTGGAATACAGAGGTAATGGGTATCTAGCTAGTGGAATACAGAGGTAATGGATATCTAGCTAGTGGAATACAGAGGTAATGGATATCTAGCTAGTGGAATACAGAGGTAATGGATATCTAGCTAGTGGAATACAGAGGTAATGGATATCTAGCTAGTGGAATACAGAGGTAATGGATATCTAGCTAGTGGAATACAGAGGTAATGGATATCTAGCTAGTGGAGTACAGAGGTAATGGATATCTAGCTAGTGGAATACAGAGGTAATGGATATCTAGCTAGTGGAATACAGAGGTAATGGATATCTAGCTAGTGGAATACAGAGGTAATGGATATCTAGCTAGTGGAATACAGAGGTAATGGATATCTAGCTAGTGGAATACAGAGGTAATGGATATCTAGCTAGTGGAATACAGAGGTAATGGGTATCTAGCTAGTGGAATACAGAGGTAATGGATATCTAGCTAGTGGAATACAGAGGTAATGGGTATCTAGCTAGTGGAATACAGAGGTAATGGATATCTAGCTAGTGGAATACAGAGGTAATGGATATCTAGCTAGTGGAATACAGAGGTAATGGATATCTAGCTAGTGGAATACAGAGGTAATGGATATCTAGCTAGTGGAATACAGAGGTAATGGATATCTAGCTAGTGGAATACAGAGGTAATGGATATCTAGCTAGTGGAATACAGAGGTAATGGATATCTAGCTAGTGGAGTACAGAGGTAATAGATATCTAGCTAGTGGAATACAGAGGTAATGGATATCTAGCTAGTGGAATACAGAGGTAATGGATATCTAGCTAGTGGAATACAGAGGTAATGGATATCTAGCTAGTGGAATACAGAGGTAATGGATATCTAGCTAGTGGAATACAGAGGTAATGGATATCTAGCTAGTGGAATACAGAGGTAATGGATATCTAGCTAGTGGAATACAGAGGTAATGAATATCTAGCTAGTGGAGTACAGAGGTAATGGATATCTAGCTAGTGGAATACAGAGGTAATGGATATCTAGCTAGTGGAATACAGAGGTAATGGATATCTAGCTAGTGGAATACAGAGGTAATGGATATCTAGCTAGTGGAATACAGAGGTAATGGATATCTAGCTAGTGGAATACAGAGGTAATGGATATCTAGCTAGTGGAATACAGAGGTAATGGATATCTAGCTAGTGGAATACAGAGGTAATGGATATCTAGCTAGTGGAGTACAGAGGTAATGGATATCTAGCTAGTGGAATACAGAGGTAATGGATATCTAGCTAGTGGAATACAGAGGTAATGGGTATCTAGCTAGTGGAATACAGAGGTAATGGATATCTAGCTAGTGGAATACAGAGGTAATGGATATCTAGCTAGTGGAATACAGAGGTAATGGATATCTAGCTAGTGGAATACAGAGGTAATGGATATCTAGCTAGTGGAATACAGAGGTAATGGATATCTAGCTAGTGGAATACAGAGGTAATGGATATCTAGCTAGTGGAATACAGAGGTAATGGATATCTAGCTAGTGGAATACAGAGGTAATGGATATCTAGCTAGTGGAATACAGAGGTAATGGATATCTAGCTAGTGGAATACAGAGGTAATGGATATCTAGCTAGTGGAATACAGAGGTAATGGATATCTAGCTAGTGGAATACAGAGGTAATGGATATCTAGCTAGTGGAATACAGAGGTAATGGGTATCTAGCTAGTGGAATACAGAGGTAATGGATATCTAGCTAGTGGAATACAGAGGTAATAGATATCTAGCTAGTGGAATACAGAGGTAATGGATATCTAGCTAGTGGAATACAGAGGTAATGGATATCTAGCTAGTGGAGTACAGAGGTAATGGATATCTAGCTAGTGGAATACAGAGGTAATGGATATCTAGCTAGTGGAATACAGAGGTAATGGATATCTAGCTAGTGGAATACAGAGGTAATGGATATCTAGCTAGTGGAGTACAGAGGTAATGGATATCTAGCTAGTGGAATACAGAGGTAATGGATATCTAGCTAGTGGAATACAGAGGTAATGGATATCTAGCTAGTGGAATACAGAGGTAATGGATATCTAGCTAGTGGAATACAGAGGTAATGGATATCTAGCTAGTGGAGTACAGAGGTAATGGATATCTAGCTAGTGGAATACAGAGGTAATGGATATCTAGCTAGTGGAATACAGAGGTAATGGATATCTAGCTAGTGGAATACAGAGGTAATGGATATCTAGCTAGTGGAATACAGAGGTAATGGATATCTAGCTAGTGGAATACAGAGGTAATGGATATCTAGCTAGTGGAATACAGAGGTAATGGATATCTAGCTAGTGGAATACAGAGGTAATGGGTATCTAGCTAGTGGAATACAGAGGTAATGGATGTCTAGCTAGTGGAGTACAGAGGTAATGGATATCTAGCTAGTGGAATACAGAGGTAATGGATATCTAGCTAGTGGAATACAGAGGTAATGGAAATCTAGCTAGTGGAATACAGAGGTAATGGATATCTAGCTAGTGGAATACAGAGGTAATGGATATCTAGCTAGTGGAATACAGAGGTAATGGATATCTAGCTAGTGGAATACAGAGGTAATGGGTATCTAGCTAGTGGAATACAGAGGTAATGGATATCTAGCTAGTGGAATACAGAGGTAATGGATATCTAGCTAGTGGAATACAGAGGTAATGGATATCTAGCTAGTGGAATACAGAGGTAATGGATATCTAGCTAGTGGAATACAGAGGTAATGGATATCTAGCTAGTGGAATACAGAGGTAATGGGTATCTAGCTAGTGGAATACAGAGGTAATGGGTATCTAGCTAGTGGAGTACAGAGGTAATGGGTATCTAGCTAGTGGAGTACAGAGGTAATGGGTATCTAGCTAGTGGAATACAGAGGTAATGGGTATCTAGCTAGTGGAATACAGAGGTAATGGGTATCTAGCTAGTGGAATACAGAGGTAATGGGTATCTAGCTAGTGGAATACAGAGGTAATGGATATCTAGCTAGTGGAATACAGAGGTAATGGGTATCTAGCTAGTGGAGTACAGAGGTAATGGGTTAGGGCTGATGTGATTTAGTTGACTGGTCGGTTGTTTGGTCGATAGGCTGTTGGTCAACCAAGATTTTTTTTTAGTTGAGTAGTCACAAATATATATTTTCTTATGGCACACGAGGCACCCGTCTAATTCGCGCCTGTCTCAGTGGACTAATCCAGACCCCCGTCTAATTCGCGCCTGTCTCAGTGGACTAATCCAGACCCCCGTCTAATTCGTGCCTGTCTCAGTGGACTAATCCAGACCCCCGTCTAATTCGCGCCTGTCTCAGTGGACTAATCCAGACCCCCGTCTAATTCGTGCCTGTCTCAGTGGACTAATCCGTTGCGGAGGCAGGCACAGTCCAAGAAGGGTAGTATGGCTAAAATGGACGTCTCTCTCCAGAATGCGCTCTCTCCCTCCAATTTGTTCACGTTCATTGTTTCATAACTTAATTGTGTGAATTGTTTGCCCTTTGATTGTTAGTGTATCAATTCCCCATTAAATACAATGCATTCGGAAAGTATTCAGACCCCTTGACTTTTTCCACATTTTGTTACGTTACAGCCTTATTCTAAAATAGATTTAATTAAAAATGTTCCTCATCAATCTACAAACAATAACCCATAATGACAAAGCGAAAACAGGTTTTTAGATATAAAAAAAAACAAAAAAAAAAAAACATACCATATTTACACAAGTATTTGCTATGAGACTCGAAATTGAGCTCAGGTGCGTCCTGTTTCCATTGATCATCCTTGATGTTCCTACAACTTGATTGGAGTCCACCTGTGGTCAATTCAATTGATTGGACATGATTTGGAAAGGCACACACCTGTCTATAGAAGGTCCCACAGTTGACAGTGCATGTCAGAGCAAAAACCAAGCCATGAGGTTGAAGGAATTGTCTGTAGGTCAGGGAGGTGACCAAGAACCCGATGGTCACTCTGACAGAGTTCCTCTGTGGAGATGGGAGAACCTTCCAGAAGGACAACCATCTCTGCAGCACTCCACCAATCAGGCCTTTATAGTAGAGTGGGCAGACGGAAGCCACTCCTCAGTAAAAGGCACATGACAGCCCGCTTGGAGTTTGCCAAAAGGCACCTAAAGGACTCAGACCATGAGAAACAAGATTCTCTGGTCTGATGAAACCAAGATTGAACTCTTTGGCCTGAATGACAAGCGTCACGTCTGGAGGAAATCTGGCACCATCCCTACGGTGAAGCATGGTGGTGGCAGCATCATGCTGTGGGGATGTTTTTCAGCGGCAGGGACTGGGAGACTAGTCAGGATCGAGGGAAAGATGAACGGAGCAAAGTACAGAGAGATCCTTGATGAAAACCTGCTCCAGAGCGCTCAGGACCTCAGACTGGGGCAAATGTTCACCTTCCAACAGGACAACGACCCTAAGCACACAGCCAAGACAACGCAGGAGTGGCTTCGGGACAAGTCTCTGAATGTCCTTGAGTGGCCCAGCCAGAGCCTGGACTTGAACCCAATCTAACATCTCTGGAGAGACCTGAAAATAGCTGTGCAGCGACGATCCCCATCCAACCTGACAGAGCTTGAGAGGATCTGCAGAGAAGAATGGGAGAAACTCCCCAAATACAGGTGTGCCAAGCTTGTAGCGTCATACCTAAGAAGACTCAAGGTTGTAATTATTGCCAAAGGTACTAAAACAAAGTACTGAGTAAAGGGTCTGAATACTTATGTAACTGTGATATTTAAGTTTTGTATTTTTAATACATTTGCAAAAATGTCTAAACCTGTTTTTGCTTTGTCATTATTGGGTATTGTGTGTAGATTGATGAGGGGAAAAAACTATTTAATCCATTTTAGAATAAGGCTGTAACATAACCATGTGGAATAAGTCAAGGGGTCTGAATACTTTCCAAATGGCTGCTGTATTTAACATTCAGCAAACAAGAGCTTGCCTCCCTCTTTGAATAGTCTGTTGGTGTAAGAAATTGTAAAATAAAAAATAATGTTCAGCAAGCTATTCTAGTCTAGGTTTTCTTGGACTCCAAGAGCTAAGGAGCGTTTTTTAAGGAGAGAGGCCAGCGGTAGCTTTAATGGTCAACACAAAATGCATGACAATCACTGGATTAGGTTGCACATTAAAATATTTTGAATCACAGAATTAATGAATGATGAAACAACATATTGCTTACAATACCATCTCAGTAGTCTATTACAGTAGTGAATAAAGCTCTGTGAATGACTTTAGAAGGTGATACAAAATAGTTATATTGCGTGGCGGGGTAAATTATTTTTGGTGCGACCAAATCATTTACATTGACATTTTAGTCATTTAGCAGACGCTCTTATCCAGAGCGACTTACAGTTAGTGAGTGCATACATTCTTTTTTTATATATACAGTGGGGAGAACAAGTATTTGATACACTGCCGATTTTGCTGGTTTTCCTACTTACAAAGCATGTAGAGGTCTGTAATTTTTATCATAGGTACACTTCAACTGTGAGAGACGGAATCTAAAACAAAAATCCAGAAAATCACATTGTATGATTTTAAAGTAATTAATTTGCATTTTATTGCATGACATAAGTATTTGATACATCAGAAAAGAAGAACTTAATATTTGGTACAGAAACCTTTGTTTGCAATTACAGAGATCATACGTTTCCTGTAGGTCTTGACCAGGTTTGCACACACTGCAGCAGGGATTTTGGCCCACTCCTCCATACAGACCTTCTCCAGATCCTTCAGGTTTTGGGGCTGTCGCTGGGCAATACGGACTTTCAGCTCCCTCCAAAGATTGTCTATTGGGTTCAGGTCTGGAGACAGGCTAGGCCACTACAGGACCTTGAGATGCTTCTTACGGAGCCACTCCTTAGTTGCCCTGGCTGTGTGTTTCGGGTCGTTGTCATGCTGGAAGACCCAGCCACGACCCATCTTCAATGCTCTTACTGAGGGAAGGAGGTTGTTGGCCAAGATCTCGCGATACATGGCCCCATCCATCCTCCCCTCAATACGGTGCAGTCGTCCTGTCCCCTTTGCAGAAAAGCATCCCCAAAGAATGATGTTTCCACCTCCATGCTTCACGGTTGGGATGGTGTTCTTGGGGTTGTACTCATCCTTCTTCCTCCTCCAAACACTGCGAGTGGAGTTTAGACCAAAAAGCTATATTTTTGTCTCATCAGACCACATGACCTTCTCCCATTCCTCCTCTGGATCATCCAGATGGTCATTGGCAAACTTCAGATCGGCCTGGACATGCGCTGGCTTGAGCAGGGGGACCTTGCGTGCGCTGCAGGATTTTAATCCATGACGGCGTAGTGTGTTACTAATGGTTTTCTTTGAGACTGTTGTCTCAGCTCTCTTCAGGTCATTGACCAGGTCCTGCCGTGTAGTTCTGGGCTGATCCCTCACCTTCCTCATGATCATTGATGCCCCACGAGGTGAGATATTTCATGGAGCCCCAGACCGAGGGTGATTGACCGTCATCTTGAACTTCTTCCATTTTCTAATAATTGTGGCAACAGTTGTTGCCTTCTCACTAAGCTGCTTGCCTATTGTCCTGTAGCCCATCCCAGCCTTGTGCAGGTCTACAATTTTATCCCTGATGTCCTTACACATCTCTCTGGTCTTGGCCATTGTGGAGAGGTTGGAGTCTGTTTGATTGAGTGTGTGGACAGGTGTCTTTTATACAGGTAACAAGTTCAAACAGGTGCAGATAATACAGGTAATGAGTGGAGAACAGGAGGGCTTCTTAAAGAAAAACTAACAGGTCTGTGAGAGCCGGAATTCATACTGGTTGGTAGGTGATCAAATACTTATGTCATGCAATAAAATACAAATTAATTACTTAAAAATCATACAATGTGATTTTCTGGATTTTTGTTTTAGATTCCGTCTCTCACAGTTGAAGTGTACCTATGATAAAAATTACAGACCTCTACATGCTTTGTAAGTAGGAAAACCTGCAAAATCAGCAGTGTATCAAATACTTGTTCTCCCCACTGTATATATATATATATTTTTCATACTGGCCCCCCGTGGGAATCGAACCCACAACCCTGGCGTTGCAAATGCCATGCTCTACCAACTGAGCTACATCCCTGCCAGCCATTCCCTCCCCTACCCTGGACGGGCTGGTGCCTCCAGGGGAAGATGTTAGTCTGGAGCCCTGCATATAGGGATCTTTCTCATTGACTGGCTGGCTGACTGGCTGACTGACTGACTGGCTGACTGACTGGCTGACTGACTGGCTGACTGACTGACTGGCTGACTGGCTGGCTGGCTGGCTGGCTGGCTGGCTGGCTGGCTGGCTGGCTGACTGACTGACTGACTGACTGGCTGGCTGGCTGGCTGGCTGGCTGGCTGACTGGCTGACTGGCTGGCTGGCTGGCTGGCTGACTGACTGACTGACTGACTGGCTGACTGGCTGGCTGGCTGGCTGGGGTTTGTGTTTATGCAGGCTTATGCTCTGCTTTGTAGAGAGAACTGCACTGTCTTAGGACTAGGACTGCTCTAGAGGACAGATAGATAGATATAGGAGGTTGTAGAGGACACAGTGTTGATTGTAAGTGTAGCGACTCATCTGAAATGGCACCCTATTCCCTATATAGTGCACTACTTTAGACCAGGGTGGCACCCTATTCCCTATATTGTGCACTACTTTAGACCAGGGTGGCACCCTATTCCCTATATAGTGCACTACTTTAGACCAGAGAATGGCACCCTATTCCCTATATAGTGCACTACTTTAGACCAGGGTGGCACCCTATTCCCTATATAGTGCACTACTTTAGACCAGAGAATGGCACCCTATTCCCTATATAGTGCACTACTTTAGACCAGAGAATGGCACCCTATTCCCTATATAGTGCACTACTTTAGACCAGAGAATGGCACCCTATTCCCTATATAGTGCACTACTTTAGACCAGAGAATGGCACCCTATTCCCTATATAGTGCACTACTTTAGACCAGAGAATGGCACCCTATTCCCTATATAGTGCACTACTTTAGACCAGAGAATGGCACCCTATTCCCTATATAGTGCACTACTTTAGACCAGAGAATGGCACCCTATTCCCTATATAGTGCACTACTTTAGACCAGAGAATGGCACCCTATTCCCTATATAGTGCTCTACTTTAGAGAATAGGCTGCCATTTGAGACGCAACCTAGGTTGCTTTTGTTCTGTCTGTCCAGAGGTAACAGTGGTAGGTTAAATGAGGTCATTTCTCTGTCCAGAGGTAACAGTGGGAGGTTAAATTAGGTCATTTCTCTGTCCAGAGGTAACAGTGGTAGGTTAAATGAGGTCATTTCTCTGTCCAGAGGTAACAGTGGTAGGTTAAATGAGGTCATTTCTCTGTCCAGAGGTAACAGTGGTAGGTTAAATGAGGTCATTTCTCTGTCCAGAGGTAACAGTGCCTTGTAAAGTATCCCCCTTGGTGTTTTTCCTATTTTGTTGCATTACAACCTGTAATTTAAATTGATTTTTATTTTTATTTAATGTAATGGACATAAACAAAGTAGTCCAAATTGGTGAAGTGAAATGAAAAAAATTACTTGTTTCAAAAAATTCAAAAAAATAAATAACGGAAAAGTGGTGCGTGCATATGTATTCACCCCCTTTGCTATGAAGCCCCTAAATAAGATCTGGTGCAACCAATTACCTTAAGAAGTCACATAATTAGTTAAATAAAGTCCACCTGTGTGCAATCTAAGTGTCACATGATCTGAGTATATACAATGGGGAAAAAAAGTATTTAGTCAGCCACCAATTGTGCAAGTTCTCCCACTTAAAAAGATGAGAGAGGCCTGTAATTTTCATCATAGGTACACGTCAACTATGACAGACAAATTGAGAATTTATTTTCTCCAGAAAATCACATTGTAGGATTTTTAATGAATTTATTTGCAAATTATGGTGGAAAATGAGTATTTGGTCACCTACAAACAAGCAAGATTTCTGGCTCTCACAGACCTGTAACTTCTTCTTTAAGAGGCTGCTCTGTCCTCCACTCGTTACCTGTATTAATGGCACCTGTTTGAACTTGTTATCAGTATAAAAGACACCTGTGCACAACCTCAAACAGTCACACTCCAAACTCCACTATGGCCAAGACCAAAGAGCTGTCAAAGGACACCAGAAACAAAATTGTAGACCTGCACCAGGCTGGGAAGACTGAATCTGCAATAGGTAAGCAGCTTGGTTTGAAGAAATCAACTGTGGGAGCAATTATTAGGAAATGGAAGACATACAAGACCACTGATAATCTCCCTCGATCTGGGGCTCCACGCAAGATCTCACCCCGTGGGGTCAAAATGATCACAAGAACGGTGAGCAAAAATCCCAGAACCACACGGGGGGACCTAGTGAATGACCTGCAGAGAGCTGGGACCAAAGTAACAAAAAGCCTACCATCAGTAACACACTACGCCGCCAGGGACTCAAATCCTGCAGTGCCAGACGTGTCCCCCTGCTTAAGCCAGTACATGTCCAGGCCTGTCTGAAGTTTGCTAGAGTGCATTTGGATGATCCAGAAGAGGATTGGGAGAATGTCATATGGTCAGATGAAACCAAAATAGAACTTTTTGGTAAAAACTCAACTCGTCGTGTTTGGAGGACAAAGAATGCTGAGTTGCATCCAAAGAACACCATACCTACTGTGAAGCATGGGGGTGGAAACATCATGCTTTGGGGCTGTTTTTCTGCAAAGGACCAGGACGACTGATCCGTGTAAAGGAAAGAATGAATGGGGCCATGTATCGTGAGATTTTGAGTGAAAACCTCCTTCCATCAGCAAGGGCATTGAAGATTAAACGTGGCTGGGTCTTTCAGCATGACAATGATCCCAAACACACCGCCCGGGCAACGAAGGAGTGGCTTCGTAAGAAGCATTTCAAGGTCCTGGAGTGGCCTAGCCAGTCTCCAGATCTCAACCCCATAGAAAATATTTGGAGGGAGTTGAAAGTCCGTGTTGCCCAGCGACAGCCCCAAAACATCACTGCTCTAGAGGAGATCTGCATGGAGCAATGGGCCAAAATACCAGCAACAGTGTGTGAAAACCTTGTGAAGACTTACAGAAAACGTTTGACCTGTGTCATTGCCAACAAAGGGTATATAACAAAGTATTGAGAAACTTTTGTTATTGACCAAATACTTATTTTCCACCATAATTTGCAAATAAATTCATTAAAAATCCTACAATGTGATTTTCTGGATTTTTTTTCTCATTTTGTCTGTCATAGTTGACGTGTACCTATGATGAAAATTACAGGCCTCTCTCATCTTTTTAAGTGGGAGAACTTGCACAATTGGTGGCTGACTAAATACTTTTTTTCCCCACTGTATACACCTGTTCTGAAAGGCCCCAGAGTCTGCAACACCACTAAGCAAGGGGCACCACCAACCAAGCGGCACCATGAAGACCAGGGAGCTCTCCAAACAGGTCAGGGACAAAGATGTGGAGAAGTACAGATCAGGGTTGGGTTATAAAAAAATATCCAAAACTTTGAACATCCCAGGGAGCACCATTAAATCCATTATTAAAAAAAGGAAAGAATATGGCACAACAACAAACCTGCCAAGGGAGGGCCGCCCACCAAAACTCACGGACCAGGCAAGGAGGGCATTAATCAGAGAGGCAACAAAGAGACCTAAGATAACCCTGAAGGAGCTGCAAAGCTCCACAGTGGAGATTGGAGTATCTGTCCATAGGACCACTTTAAGCCGTACACTCCACAGAGCTGGGCTTTACGGAAGAGTGGCCAGAAAAAAGCCATTGCTTAAAGAAAAAAATAAGCAAACACGTTTGGTGTTCGCCAAAAGGCATGTGGGAGACTCCCCAAACATATGGAAGAAGGTATGAGACTAAAATTGAGCTTTTTGGCCATCAAGGAAAACGCTATGTCTGGCGCAAACCCAACACCTCTCATCACCCCGAGAACACCATCACCACAGTGAAGCATGGTGGTGGCAGCATCATGCTGTGGGGATGTTTTTCATCGGCAGGGACTGGGAAACTGGTCAGAATTCAAGGAATGATGGATGGCGCTAAATAAAGGGAAATTCTTGAGGGAAACCTGTTTCAGTCTTCCAGAGATTTGAGACTGGGACGGAGGTTCACCTTCCAGCAGGACAATGTCCCTAAGCATACTGCTAAAACAACACTCGAGTGGTTTAAGGGGAAACATTTAAATGTCTTGGAATGGTCTAGTCAAAGCACAGACCTCAATCCAATTGAGAATCTGTGGTATGACTTAAAGATTGCTGTACACCAGCGGAACCCATCCAACATGAAGGAGCTGGAGCAGTTTTGCTTTGAAGAATGGGCAAAAATCCCAGTGGCTAGATGTGCCAAGCTTATAGAGACATACCCCAAGAGACTTGCAGCTGTAATTGCTGCAAAAGGTGGCTCTACAAAGTATTGACTTTGGGGGGGGTGAATAGTTATGCACGCTCAAGTTTTCTGTTTTTTTGTCTTATTTCTTGTTTGTTTCACAATAAAAAATATTTTGCATCTTCAAAGTGGTAGGCATGTTGTGTAAATCAAATTATACAAACTCCCAAAAAATCCATTTTAATTCCAGGTTGTAAGGCAACAAAATAGGAGAAATGCCAAGGGGGGTGAATACTTTCGCAAGCCACTGTAACAGTGGTAGGTTAAATGAGGTTATTTTTCTGTCCAGAGGTAACAGTGGTAGGTTAAATGAGGTTATTTCTCTGTTCTGCAGGTTACAGCTATGAGCGTCTGGATGGATCAGTCAGGGGGGAGGAGCGTAACCTGGCCATCAAGAACTTCAGCAGCAAACACGTCTTTGTCTTTCTGCTCAGCACTAAAGCAGGTGACCTCTAACCGTCCCACTGGTCCTTAACCCTGAGCCCTAACCCTAACACTAACCCTAACCCTAACCCTAACCCTGAGCCCTAACCCTAACACTAACCCTAACCCTTAACCCTGAGCCCTAACCCTAACACTAACAGGTGTTATGTTCCCCAGCAAGAAAAACTAACATTGGGGGGAACTAGCAAAGAGTCACTGACTACAACCAAAATAAAACAGGTGGGGTTTTAGGAGGGGTTCTGAGAGACACTCATGGGGGGGTCCACTGGAAGTCGACTAGCAACAACAACTGGGCCCTAAAAGACACCCACCATGAGACCCACTGAATCTGCCCAAGAAGAGGCAAACAACAGAAACCCCCAAACTGAAAGACAGGAAGCAAACCACACAGTGGAGCAAAATGAAAACAGGGAAATCAGATTAAGGATTTTGTCTAGAAATGAAATATATCAAGACAACTAAAGGTGTTAACCATCCACATCTATCAAGACAACTAAAGGAGTTAACCCTCCGCATCTATCAAGACAACTAAAGGTGTTAACCCTCCACATCTATCAAGACAACTAAAGGTGTTAACACTCCACATCTATCAAGACAACTAAAGGTGTTAACCCTCCACATCTATCAAGACAACTAAAGGTGTTAACCCTCCACATCTATCAAGACAACTAAAGGTGTTAACCCTCCACATCTATCAAGACAACTAAAGGTGTTAACCCTCCGCATCTATCAAGACAACTAAAGGAGTTAACCCTCCACATCTATCAAGACAACTAAAGGAGTTAACCCTCCACATCTATCAAGACAACTAAAGGTGTTAACCCTCCACATCTATCAAGACAACTAAAGGAGTTAACCCTCCGCATCTATCAAGACAACTAAAGGAGTTAACCCTCCACATCTATCAAGACAACTAAAGGTGTTAACCCTCCACATCTATCAAGACAACTAAAGGAGTTAACCCTCCGCATCTATCAAGACAACTAAAGGTGTTAACCCTCCGCATCTATCAAGACAACTAAAGGAGTTAACCCTCCGCATCTATCAAGACAACTAAAGGAGTTAACCCTCCACATCTATCAAGACAACTAAAGGTGTTAACCCTCCACATCTATCAAGACAACTAAAGGTGTTAACCCTCCACATCTATCAAGACAACTAAAGGAGTTAACCCTCCGCATCTATCAAGACAACTAAAGGTGTTAACCCTCTGCATCTATCAAGACAACTAAAGGTGTTAACCCTCCACATCTATCAAGACAACTGGAGCACTGGGCCAGCCACTCTTAAATAGCACCTTGGCCAGCACAGGTGAAACACCTTCCCACTAAAAAGATGGCAAACCAGCTGTCACGAGAATTTCTATCTCAATGTTTAAATAATGAACGTATTACTCAGTCTGTATCCCAGAGGTTGGAAATCTCTAATAATAAGTAGCCCAGCATACAATCATCAGGTTTTATTCATGAGAACGTTCTGCAACAAAATGGTCGTACAATTCCTTTATACACGTCATACAAAAATCCCACCCCGCTCTAGGCGGGCTGTATTTTTCCACTGTACACATCTTGTAAGCACACACCTGGGTTCGGCTCATGTGATTTTCCTCTGCTCTCCTGACCATCAGGTCACACACACACACACACACACACACACACACACACACACGTTCTTATCTTTTCCTACTCCTTGCTCGGGCAGGCTGCATACTTCAGTTATCGCCTCCTCACAATATCCTGCAAGCCTTTCACTCCCCTTTCCCTGTGTGTTTTGGGAACCAGTCTATTCTCTGTTGCTGGGATATAAACACATTTGATTAACTCTCTAAGCTCTAGTCTACTAATTAGTCAGACATTATTAGTTTAACTATGACATTTTAGTCATATCCTACTCACACATTTCTTTATCACCAGCATCGGTAAAACACATACTGACTAATGAGGTGACACCAGTTGGTGCCCCCCATGTGCTAATGTCCAACATATAAATGGAAAAATCAAAGCCTGTAACACACGTACTCAACCCTTAACTCCCTGACCTTTAACCCTAACCCTGACCTTTAACCCTAACCCTGCTCCCCAGTGCTCATCTAGAGGAAGCTCTGTTCTGTGATTCTGTGTCTGTCACTCTCCCACCAGCAGTAGAGACAGTGGGGAGAACTGTACATCTTTCCACCTCTTTATCTCTCCATCTGATCTGTTGACAGAGCGTCTCAGGCTCTCAGAACGGTCTGAGCTGAAACACCACAGACACACAGAGAGATAAAAGACGAGCTGAGAGAGGGAGGATGTTTCAGCTGTCTGTCAATGAGGCCAATAGCATTTTGAGTTTCTCTCTTAAGTTTGAACCAGAATATGAAAGCTGAGAGAAAAAGTACCCGACTTGTCAACTTCCCATTAACATGCTATTTGACCTCCAGGCTGTAGACACCTACTGTAGGGAAGCACACTACATGCACCTTCCAGAACAGCACAAGAATAACGAATAAACAATGAAAGCAAATACGTAATGTGCTAACAACATGATCACTGGACAATGGGCTAACCTGTGTATCTCTATTGGCTGACCCCTAACCCCCTGTCTCTCATGGACAGTGACTTCAACCTCTGACCCCTGTAGAACCTCTGACCCCTGTAGAACCACTGACCCCTGTAGAACCTCTGACCCCTGTAGAACCTCTGACCCCTGTAGAACCTCTGACCCCTGTAGAACCTCTGACCCCTGTAGAACCTCTGACCCCTGTAGAACCTCTGACCCCTGTAGAACCTCTGACCCCTGTATAACCGCTGACCCCTGTAGAACCTCTGACCCCTGTAGAACCTCTGACCCCTGTAGAACCTCTGACCCCTGTAGAACCTCTGACCCCTGTAGAACCTCTGACCCCTGTAGAACCTCTGACCCCTGTAGAACCGCTGACCCCTGTAGAACCGCTGACCCCTGTAGAACCGCTGACCCCTGTAGAACCGCTGACCCCTGTCTCTCTGCTGTATAGGAGGTGTTGGGATGAACCTAACAGCAGCTGATACTGTGATCTTCGTTGACTCTGACTTCAACCCCCAGAATGACCTGCAGGCCGCCGCTCGCTGCCACCGGATTGGTCAGACCAGGTAACAGAGGGCCCTAGTTCTATTGGTCAGACTTGGTAACACAGGGTCCTAGTTCTATTGGTCAGACCAGGTAACACAGGGCCCTAGTTCTATTGGTCAGACCAGGTAACACAGGGCCCTAGTTCTATTGGTCAGACCAGGTAACACAGGGCCCTAGTTCTATTGGTCAGACCAGGTAACACAGGGCCCTAGTTCTATTGGTCAGACCAGGTAACACAGGGTCCTAGTTCTATTGGTCAGACCAGGTAACACAGGGCCCTAGTTCTATTGGTCAGACCAGGTAACACAGGGTCCTAGTTCTATTGGTCAGACCAGGTAACACAGGGCCCTAGTTCTATTGGTCAGACCAGGTAACACAGGGCCCTAGTTCTATTGGTCAGACCAGGTAACACAGGGCCCTAGTTCTATTGGTCAGACCAGGTAACACAGGGCCCTAGTTCTATTGGTCAGACCAGGTAACACAGGGTCCTAGTTCTATTGGTCAGACCAGGTAACACAGGGCCCTAGTTCTATTGGTCAGACCAGGTAACACAGGGTCCTAGTTCTATTGGTCAGACCAGGTAACACAGGGCCCTAGTTCTATTGGTCAGACTAGGTAACACAGGGTCCTAGTTCTATTGGTCAGACCAGGTAACACAGGGTCCTAGTTCTATTGGTCAGACCAGGTAACACAGGGCCCTAGTTCTATTGGTCAGACTAGGTAACACAGGGTCCTAGTTCTATTGGTCAGACTAGGTAACACAGGGTCCTAGTTCTATTGGTCAGACTAGGTAACACAGAGTTCTATTGGTCAGACTAGGTAACACAGAGTTCTATTGGTCAGACCAGGTAACACAGGGCCCTAGTTCTATTGGTCAGACCAGGTAACACAGAGTTCTATTGGTCAGACCAGGTAACACAGGGCCCTAGTTCTATTGGTCAGACCAGGTAACACAGGGCCCTAGTTCTATTGGTCAGACCAGGTAACACAGGGCCCTAGTTCTATTGGTCAGACCAGGTAACACAGAGTTCTATTGGTCAGACCAGGTAACACAGGGCCCTAGTTCTATTGGTCAGACCAGGTAACACAGGGTCCTAGTTCTATTGGTCAGACCAGGTAACACAGGGCCCTAGTTCTATTGGTCAGACCAGGTAACACAGGGTCCTAGTTCTATTGGTCAGACCAGGTAACACAGGGCCCTAGTTCTATTGGTCAGACCAGGTAACACAGGGCCCTAGTTCTATTGGTCAGACCAGGTAACACAGGGCCCTAGTTCTATTGGTCAGACCAGGTAACACAGAGTTCTATTGGTCAGACCAGGTAACACAGGGCCCTAGTTCTATTGGTCAGACCAGGTAACACAGGGTCCTAGTTCTATTGGTCAGACCAGGTAACACAGGGTCCTAGTTCTATTGGTCAGACCAGGTAACACAGGGCCCTAGTTCTATTGGTCAGACCAGGTAACACAGGGTCCTAGTTCTATTGGTCAGACCAGGTAACACAGGGCCCTAGTTCTATTGGTCAGACCAGGTAACACAGGGCCCTAGTTCTATTGGTCAGACCAGGTAACACAGGGCCCTAGTTCTATTGGTCAGACCAGGTAACACAGAGTTCTATTGGTCAGACTAGGTAACACAGGGCCCTAGTTCTATTGGTCAGACTTGGTAACACAGGGTCCTAGTTCTATTGGTCAGACCAGGTAACACAGGGCCCTAGTTCTATTGGTCAGACCAGGTAACACAGGGCCCTAGTTCTATTGGTCAGACCAGGTAACACAGGGCCCTAGTTCTATTGGTCAGACCAGGTAACACAGGGTCCTAGTTCTATTGGTCAGACCAGGTAACACAGGGTCCTAGTTCTATTGGTCAGACTAGGTAACACAGAGTTCTATTGGTCAGACCAGGTAACACAGGGCCCTAGTTCTATTGGTCAGACCAGGTAACACAGGGCCCTAGTTCTATTGGTCAGACCAGGTAACACAGAGTTCTATTGGTCAGACCAGGTAACACAGGGTCCTAGTTCTATTGGTCAGACCAGGTAACACAGGGCCCTAGTTCTATTGGTCAGACCAGGTAACACAGGGTCCTAGTTCTATTGGTCAGACTAGGTAACACAGGGTCCTAGTTCTATTGGTCAGACTAGGTAACACAGAGTTCTATTGGTCAGACCAGGTAACACAGGGTCCTAGTTCTATTGGTCAGACCAGGTAACACAGGGTCCTAGTTCTATTGGTCAGACTTGGTAACACAGGGTCCTAGTTCTATTGGTCAGACCAGGTAACACAGGGCCCTAGTTCTATTGGTCAGACTAGGTAACACAGAGTTCTATTGGTCAGACCAGGTAACACAGGGCCCTAGTTCTATTGGTCAGACTAGGTAACACAGGGTCCTAGTTCTATTGGTCAGACCAGGTAACACAGGGTCCTAGTTCTATTGGTCAGACTAGGTAACACAGAGTTCTATTGGTCAGACCAGGTAACACAGGGCCCTAGTTCTATTGGTCAGACCAGGTAACACAGGGCCCTAGTTCTATTGGTCAGACCAGGTAACACAGGGTCCTAGTTCTATTGGTCAGACCAGGTAACACAGGGCCCTAGTTCTATTGGTCAGACCAGGTAACACAGGGCCCTAGTTCTATTGGTCAGACCAGGTAACACAGGGTCCTAGTTCTATTGGTCAGACCAGGTAACACAGGGCCCTAGTTCTATTGGTCAGACCAGGTAACACAGGGTCCTAGTTCTATTGGTCAGACTAGGTAACACAGGGTCCTAGTTCTATTGGTCAGACTAGGTAACACAGAGTTCTATTGGTCAGACCAGGTAACACAGGGTCCTAGTTCTATTGGTCAGACCAGGTAACACAGGGTCCTAGTTCTATTGGTCAGACTTGGTAACACAGGGTCCTAGTTCTATTGGTCAGACCAGGTAACACAGGGCCCTAGTTCTATTGGTCAGACCAGGTAACACAGGGCCCTAGTTCTATTGGTCAGACTTGGTAACACAGGGCCCTAGTTCTATTGGTCAGACCAGGTAACACAGGGTCCTAGTTCTATTGGTCAGACCAGGTAACACAGGGCCCTAGTTCTATTGGTCAGACCAGGTAACACAGGGTCCTAGTTCTATTGGTCAGACCAGGTAACACAGGGCCCTAGTTCTATTGGTCAGACCAGGTAACACAGGGCCCTAGTTCTATTGGTCAGACTTGGTAACACAGGGCCCTAGTTCTATTGGTCAGACCATGTAACACAGGGTCCTAGTTCTATTGGTCAGACCAGGTAACACAGGGCCCTAGTTCTATTGGTCAGACTAGGTAACACAGGGCCCTAGTTCTATTGGTCAGACCAGGTAACACAGGGCCCTAGTTCTATTGGTCAGACTAGGTAACACAGGGTCCTAGTTCTATTGGTCAGACTAGGTAACACAGGGTCCTAGTTCTATTGGTCAGACCAGGTAACACAGGGTCCTAGTTCTATTGGTCAGACCAGGTAACACAGGGCCCTAGTTCTATTGGTCAGACCAGGTAACACAGGGTCCTAGTTCTATTGGTCAGACTAGGTAACACAGGGTCCTAGTTCTATTGGTCAGACCAGGTAACACAGGGCCCTAGTTCTATTGGTCAGACCAGGTAACACTATATATTATTATTATTATTATTATTGTTGTTAACTCAGGGCCCTAGTCCTACTATATAATATTATTATTATCTCAGGGCCCTAGTCGTACTATATAATATTATTATTAACTTAGGCCCCTAGTCCTACTATATATTATTATTATTATTATTATTATTAACTCAGGGCCCTAGTCCTACTATATATTATTATTAACTCAGGGCCCTAGTCCTACTATATATTATTATTATTAACTCAGGGCCCTAGTCCTACTATATATTATTATTAACTCAGGGCCCTAGTCCTACTATATATTATTATTATTAACTCAGGGCCCTAGTCCTACTATATTATTATTATTAACTCAGGGCCCTAGTCCTACTATATATTATTATTAACTCAGGGCCCTAGTCCTACTATATATTATTATTATTATTATTATTATTATTAACTCAGGGCCCTAGTCCTACTATATTATTATTATTATTACTACTAACTCAGGGCCCTAGACCTACTATTATTATTATTAACTCAGGGCCCTAGTCCTACTATATATTATTATTATTATTATTAACTCAGGGCCCTAGTCCTACTATATTATTACTATTAACTCAGGGCCCTAGTCCTACTATATTATTACTATTAACTCAGGGCCCTAGACCTACTATATTATTATTATTATTATTAACTCAGGGCCCTAGTCCTACTATATATTATTATTATTATTATTATTATTAACTCAGGGCCCTAGTCCTACTATATTATTACTATTAACTCAGGGCCCTAGTCCTACTATATTATTACTATTAACTCAGGGCCCTAGTCCAACTATATTATTACTATTAACTCAGGGCCCTAGTCCTACTATATTATTATTATTGTTAACTCAGGGCCCTAGTCCTACTATATTATTACTATTAACTCAGGGCCCTAGTCCTACTATATTATTATTATTATTATTAACTCAGGGCTCTAGTCCTACTATATTATTATTATTATTAACTCAGGGCCCTAGTCCTACTATATTATTATTATTATTAACTCAGGGCCCTAGTCCTACTATATTATTATTACTATTAACTCAGGGCCCTAGTCCTACTATATTATTACTATTAACTCAGGGCCCTAGACCTACTATATTATTATTATTGTTATTATTATTATTATTATTATTATTGTTGTTGTTAACTCAGGGCCCTAGACCTACTATATATTATTATTATTGTTAACTCAGGGCCCTAGACCTACTATATTATTATTATTATTATTAACTCAGGGCCCTAGACCTACTATATTATTACTATTAACTCAGGGCCCTAGTCCTACTATATTATTATTATTGTTAACTCAGGGCCCTAGTCCTACTATATTATTACTATTAACTCAGGGCCCTAGACCTACTATATTATTACTATTAACTCAGGGCCCTAGTCCTACTATATTATTACTATTAACTCAGGGCCCTAGTCCTACTATATTATTATTATTATTATTAACTCAGGGCCCTAGTCCTACTATATTATTACTATTAACTCAGGGCCCTAGTCCTACTATATTATTATTATTATTATTAACTCAGGGCCCTAGTCCTACTATATTATTATTATTATTAACTCAGGGCCCTAGACCTACTATATATTATTATTATTATTAACTCAGGGCCCTAGTCCTACTATATTATTGTTATTATTATTGTTATTATTATTGTTGTTAACTCAGGGCCCTAGACCTACTATATTATTACTATTAACTCAGGGCCCTAGTCCTACTATATTATTACTATTAACTCAGGGCCCTAGTCCTACTATATTATTATTATTATTATTAACTCAGGGCCCTAGACCTACTATATATTATTATTATTAACTCAGGGCCCTAGTCCTACTATATTATTACTATTAACTCAGGGCCCTAGTCCTACTATATATTGTTATTATTATTAACTCAGGGCCCTAGACCTACTATATATTATTATTATTATTAACTCAGGGCCCTAGTCCTACTATATTATTACTATTAACTCAGGGCCCTAGTCCTACTATATTATTATTATTATTATTAACTCAGGGCCCTAGACCTACTATATATTATTATTATTATTAACTCAGGGCCCTAGTCCTACTATATTATTACTATTAACTCAGGGCCCTAGTCCTACTATATATTATTATTATTATACTCAGGGCCCTAGACCTACTATATATTATTATTATTATTAACTCAGGGCCCTAGTCCTACTATATTATTACTATTAACTCAGGGCCCTAGTCCTACTATATTATTACTATTAACTCAGGGCCCTAGTCCTACTATATTATTATTATTATTATTAACTCAGGGCCCTAGACCTACTATATATTATTATTATTATTAACTCAGGGCCCTAGTCCTACTATATTATTACTATTAACTCAGGGCCCTAGTCCTACTATATTATTATTATTATTATTAACTCAGGGCCCTAGACCTACTATATATTATTATTATTATTAACTCAGTTTCCTAGTCCTACTATATTATTGTTATTATTATTGTTATTATTATTGTTGTTAACTCAGGGCCCTAGTCCTACTATATATTATTATTATTGTTGTTGTTGTTGTTAACTCAGGGCCCTAGTCCTACTATATATTATTATTATTGTTGTTGTTGTTAACTCAGGGCCCTAGACCTACTATATTATTGTTATTATTATTGTTATTATTATTGTTGTTAACTCAGGGCCCTAGTCCTACTATATATTATTATTATTGTTGTTGTTGTTGTTAACTCAGGGCCCTAGTCCTACTATATATTATTATTATTGTTGTTGTTGTTGTTAACTCCGGGCCCTAGACCTACTATATTATTATTATTATTATTATTATTATTATTATTGTTGTTAACTCAGGGCCCTAGTCCTACTATATATTATTATTGTTGTTAACTCAGGGCCCTAGACCTGCTATATATTATTGCTCAGCTGGTAGAGCACGGCGCTTGTAACGCTAAGGAAGTGGGTTCGATCCCCGGGACCACCCATACACAAAAAAATTTTTTATGCACGCATGACTGTAAGTCGCTTTGGATAAAAGCGTCTGCTAAATGGCATATTATATTATATTATTATTAACTCAGGGCCCTAGTCCTACTATATATTATTATTATTATTATTAACTCAGGGCCCTAGACCTACTATATTATTATTATTATTATTATTATTATTATTGTTAACTCAGGGCCCTAGTCCTACTATATTATTATTATTATTATTATTATTGTTATTGTTATTGTTGTTAACTCAGGGCCCTAGACCTACTATTATTATTATTAACTCAGGGCCCTAGACCTACTATATTATTATTATTATTAACTCAGGGCCCTAGACCTACTATTATTATTATTATTAACTCAGGGCCCTAGACCTACTATTATTATTATTAACTCAGGGCCCTAGACCTACTATATAATATTATTATTGTTAACTCAGGGCCCTAGTCCTACTATATATTATTATTATTATTATTAACTCAGGGCCCTAGACCTACTATATAATATTATTATTATTATTATTAACTCAGGGCCCTAGACCTACTATATAATATTATTATTATTATTGTTAACTCAGGGCCCTAGACCTACTATTATTATTATTAACTCAGGGCCCTAGACCTACTATATAATATTATTATTATTATTATTGTTAACTCAGGGCCCTAGTCCTACTATATAATAATATTATTATTATTATTATTAACTCAGGGCCCTAGACCTACTATATAATATTATTATTATTGTTAACTCAGGGCCCTAGACCTACTATATATTATTATTATCATTATTATTGTTGTTGTTAACTCAGGGCCCTAGTCCTACTATATTATTATTATTATTAACTCAGGGCCCTAGACCTACTATATTATTATTATTATTATTATTATTATTATTATTATTATTATTGTTGTTGTTAACTCAGGGCCCTAGACCTACTATATATTATTATTATTATTGTTAACTCAGGGCCCTAGTCCTACTATATTATTATTATTATTATTATTAACTCAGGGCCCTAGTCCTACTATATTATTACTATTAACTCAGGGCCCTAGACCTACTATATTATTATTATTGTTATTATTATTATTATTATTGTTGTTGTTAACTCAGGGCCCTAGACCTACTATATATTATTATTATTGTTAACTCAGGGCCCTAGTCCTACTATATTATTATTACTATTAACTCAGGGCCCTAGTCCTACTATATTATTACTATTAACTCAGGGCCCTAGACCTACTATATTATTATTATTGTTATTATTATTATTATTATTATTATTATTGTTGTTGTTAACTCAGGGCCCTAGACCTACTATATTATTATTATTATTAACTCAGGGCCCTAGTCCTACTATATTATTACTATTAACTCAGGGCCCTAGACCTACTATATTATTATTATTATTAACTCAGGGCCCTAGTCCTACTATATTATTATTATTATTAACTCAGGGCCCTAGACCTACTATATTATTATTACTATTAACTCAGGGCCCTAGTCCTACTATATATTATTATTAACTCAGGGCCCTAGTCCTACTATATATTATTATTATTAACTCAGGGCCCTAGTCCTACTATATATTATTATTATTATTATTGTTATTATTGTTGTTGTTAACTCAGGGCCCTAGACCTACTATATATTATTATTATTATTAACTCAGGGCCCTAGACCTACTATATTATTATTATTATTGTTATTATTGTTATTATTGTTGTTGTTAACTCAGGGCCCTAGACCTACTATATTATTATTATTGTTGTTATTATTGTTATTATTGTTGTTGTTAACTCAGGGCCCTAGACCTACTATATTATTATTATTATTGTTATTATTGTTGTTGTTAACTCAGGGCCCTAGACCTACTATATTATTATTATTATTATTATTATTATTATTATTATTATTATTATTGTTGTTGTTAACTCAGGGCCCCAGACCTACTATATATTCTCTTACTTCTGCATGTTGATGTAAGATGGTGGTGTGGTAACCAGAGGTCTATTTAACAGGGCTGTGAAGGTGATCCGGCTCCTGGGGAGGGATACGGTAGAGGAGATTGTGTACTCCCGGGCGGGTTCTAAGCTCCGCCTTACCAACACAGTGATAGAAGAGGGGCGTTTTTCTCTGCTAAACCACACCCACTCTGCTGCTGCCGGTCTGCAGGTCAGTAACCCTGGCAACACACCATCCGTAACTAGTGATGGGGGGAGAATGTATACTGTTACATATCACGGTGTTATTTATTATTATACTATAGGCTGTCTCCGTCTGTCTCCCTCCTCTCCTCATCCGTCCTGTTCCGTCTGTCTCCCTCCTCTCCTCATCCGTCCTGTTCCGTCTGTCTCCCTCCTCTCCTCATCCGTCCTGTTCCGTCTGTCTCCCTCCTCTCCTCATCCGTCCTGTTCCGTCTGTCTCCCTCCTCTCCTCATCCGTCCTGTTCCGTCTGTCTCCCTCCTCTCCTCATCCGTCCTGTTCCGTCTGTCTCCCTCCTCTCCTCATCCGTCCTGTTCCGTCTGTCTCCCTCCTCTCCTCATCCGTCCTGTTCCGTCTGTCTCCCTCCTCTCCTCATCCGTCCTGTTCCGTCTGTCTCCCTCCTCTCCTCATCCGTCCTGTTCCGTCTGTCTCCCTCCTCTCCTCATCCGTCCTGTTCAGTCTGTCACCCTCCTCTCCTCATCCGTCCTGTTCCGTCTGTCTCCCTCCTCTCCTCATCCGTCCTGTTCCGTCGGTCTCCCTCCTCTCCTCATCCGTCCTGTTCCGTCTGTCTCCCTCCTCTCCTCATCCGTCCTGTTCCGTCTGTCTCCCTCCTCTCCTCATCCGTCCTGTTCCGTCTGTCTCCCTCCTCTCCTCATCCGTCCTGTTCCGTCTGTCTCCCTCCTCTCCTCATCCGTCCTGTTCCGTCTGTCTCCCTCCTCTCCTCATCCGTCCTGTTCCGTCTGTCTCCCTCCTCTCCTCATCCGTCCTGTTCCGTCTGTCTCCCTCCTCTCCTCATCCGTCCTGTTCCGTCTGTCTCCCTCCTCTCCTCATCCGTCCTGTTCCGTCTGTCTCCCTCCCTCTCCTCATCCGTCCTGTTCCGTCCTGTCTCCCTCCTCTCCTCATCCGTCCTGTTCCGTCTGTCTCCCTCCTCTCCTCATCCGTCCTGTTCCGTCTGTCTCCCTCCTCTCCTCATCCGTCCCTGTTCCGTCTGTCTCCCTCCTCTCCTCATCCGTCCTGTTCCGTCTGTCTCCCTCCTCTCCTCATCCGTCCCTGTTCCGTCTGTCTCCCTCCTCTCTCATCCGTCCTGTTCCGTCTGTCTCCCTCCTCTCCTCATCCGTCCTGTTCCGTCTGCTCCCTCCTCTCCTCATCCGTCCTGTTCGTCTGTCTCCTCCTCTCCTCATCCGTCCTGTTCCGTCTGTCTCCCTCCTCTCTCATCCGTCCTGTTCCGTCTGTCTCCCTCCTCTCCTCATCCGTCCTGTTCCGTCTGTCTCCCTCCTCTCTCATCCGTCCTGTTCCGTCTGCTCCCTCCTCTCCTCATCCGTCCTGTTCCGTCTGTCTCCCTCCTCTCCTCATCCGTCCTGTTCCGTCTGTCTCCCTCCTCTCCTCATCCGTCCTGTTCCGTCTGTCTCCCTCCTCTCCTCATCCGTCCTGTTCCGTCTGTCTCCCTCCTCTCCTCATCCGTCCTGTTCCGTCTGTCTCCCTCCTCTCTCATCCGTCCTGTTCCGTCTGCTCCCTCCTCTCCTCATCCGTCCTGTTCCGTCTGTCTCCCTCCTCTCCTCATCCGTCCTGTTCCGTCTGTCTCCCTCCTCTCTCATCCGGTCCAAATCCGTCTGTCTCCCTCCTCTCTCATCCGTCCTGTTCCGTCTGTCTCCTCCTCTCCTCATCCGTCCTGTTCCGTCTGTCTCCCTCCTCTCCTCATCCGTCCTGTTCCGTCTGTCTCCCTCCTCTCCTCATCCGTCCTGTTCCGTCTGTCTCCCTCCTCTCCTCATCCGTCCTGTTCCGTCTGTCTCCCTCCTCTCCTCATCCGTCCTGTTCCGTCTGTCTCCCTCCTCTCCTCATCCGTCCTGTTCCGTCTGTCTCCCTCCTCTCCTCATCCGTCCTGTTCCGTCTGTCTCCCTCCCTCTCTCATCCGTCCTGTTCCGTCTGTCTCCCTCCTCTCCTCATCCGTCCTGTTCCGTCTGTCTCCCTCCTCTCCTCATCCGTCCTGTTCCGTCTGTCTCCCTCCTCTCCTCATCCGTCCTGTTCCGTCTGTCTCCCTCCTCTCCTCATCCGTCCTGTTCCGTCTGTCTCCCTCCTCTCCTCATCCGTCCTGTTCCGTCTGTCTCCCTCCTCTCTCATCCGTCCTGTTCCGTCTGTCTCCCTCCTCTCTCATCCGTCCTGTTCCGTCTGTCTCCCTCCTCTCCTCATCCGTCCTGTTCCGTCTGTCTCCCTCCTCTCTCATCCGTCCTGTTCCGTCTGCTCCCTCCTCTCCTCATCCGTCCTGTTCCGTCTGTCTCCCTCCTCTCCTCATCCGTCCTGTTCAGTCTGTCTCCCTCCTCTCCTCATCCGTCCTGTTCCGTCTGTCTCCCTCCTCTCTCATCCGTCCTGTTCCGTCTGTCTCCCTCCTCTCCTCATCCGTCCTGTTCTGTCTGTCTCCCTCCTCTCCTCATCCGTCCTGTTCCGTCTGTCTCCCTCCTCTCCTCATCCGTCCTGTTCCGTCTGTCTCCCTCCTCTCCTCATCCGTCCTGTTCCGTCTGTCTCCCTCCTCTCCTCATCCGTCCTGTTCCGTCTGTCTCCCTCCTCTCTCATCCGTCCTGTTCCGTCTGTCTCCCTCCTCTCCTCATCCGTCCTGTTCCGTCTGTCTCCCTCCTCTCCTCATCCGTCCTGTTCCGTCTGTCTCCCTCCTCTCTCATCCGTCCTGTTCCGTCTGTCTCCCTCCTCTCTCATCCGTCCTGTTCCGTCTGTCTCCCTCCTCTCCTCATCCGTCCTGTTCCGTCTGTCTCCCTCCTCTCTCTCATCCGTCCTGTTCCGTCTGTCTCCCTCCTCTCCTCATCCGTCCTGTTCCGTCTGTCTCCCTCCTCTCCTCATCCGTCCTGTTCCGTCTGTCTCCCTCCTCTCCTCATCCGTCCTGTTCCGTCTGTCTCCCTCCTCTCCTCATCCGTCCTGTTCCGTCTGTCTCCCTCCTCTCTCATCCGTCCTGTTCCGTCTGTCTCCCTCCTCTCCTCATCCGTCCTGTTCCGTCTGTCTCCCTCCTCTCCTCATCCGTCCTGTTCCGTCTGTCTCCCTCCTCTCCTCATCCGTCCTGTTCCGTCTGTCTCCTCCTCTCTCATCCGTCCCTGTTCCGTCTGTCTCCCTCCTCTCTCATCCGTCCTGTTCCGTCTGTCTCCCTCCTCTCCTCATCCGTCCTGTTCCGTCTGTCTCCCTCCTCTCTCATCCGTCCTGTTCCGTCTGCTCCCTCCTCTCCTCATCCGTCCTGTTCCGTCTGTCTCCCTCCTCTCCTCATCCGTCCTGTTCAGTCTGTCTCCCTCCTCTCCTCATCCGTCCTGTTCCGTCTGTCTCCCTCCTCTCCTCATCCGTCCTGTTCCGTCTGTCTCCCTCCTCTCTCATCTGTCCTGTTCCGTCTGTCTCCCTCCTCTCCTCATCCTTCCTGTTCAGTCTGTCTCCCTCCTCTCCTCATCCGTCCTGTTCCGTCTGTCTCCCTCCTCTCTCATCCGTCCTGTTCCGTCTGTCTCCCTCCTCTCCTCATCCGTCCTGTTCCGTCTGTCTCCCTCCTCTCCTCATCCGTCCTGTTCCGTCTGTCTCCCTCCTCTCCTCATCCGTCCTGTTCCGTCTGTCTCCCTCCTCTCCTCATCCGTCCTGTTCCGTCTGTCTCCCTCCTCTCCTCATCCGTCCTGTTCCGTCTGTCTCCCTCCTCTCCTCATCCGTCCTGTTCCGTCTGTCTCCCTCCTCTCTCATCCGTCCTGTTCCGTCTGTCTCCCTCCAGCTCAGTGAGATCCTGAAGTTTGGAGTGGACAAGCTGCTGTCATCAGAAGAGAGCTCCATCCAGGCTGTGAACCTGGGTCTGATCCTGGGACAGTCTAGAGATGGGGAGTGGCTGACTGATGAAGCCCCCACCCAGACCCAGGGCCTGCCCACAGAGGAGGAGGAGGGGGAATCTGAGGGCCAGAGTGAGTAGTAGGAGCTCATGGAGGCCCCACAGCAAAACCTGGCATCAACCTACACTGTCAACCTCAACTACACTACATTACTAGGGTGCATCCCAAATTGCATTCTATTCCCTAGGGTCCCTGATAAAAAGTAGTGCCTAGGTAGCCTAGTGGTTAGAGAGTTGGGCCAGTAACCAGCAGGTAGTCTAGTGGTTAGAGAGTTGGGCCAGTAACCAGCAGGTAGCCTAGTGGTTAGAGTGTTGGGCCAGTAACCAGCAGGTAGTCTAGTGGTTAGAGAGTTGGGCCAGTAACCAGCAGGTAGTCTAGTGGTTAGAGAGTTGGGCCAGTAACCAGCAGGTAGTCTAGTGGTTAGAGAGTTGGGCCAGTAACCAGCAGGTAGCCTAGTGGTTAGAGAGTTGGGCCAGTAACCAGCAGGTAGCCTAGTGGTTAGAGAGTTGGGCCAGTAACCAGCAGGTAGTCTAGTGGTTAGAGAGTTGGGTCAGTAACCAGCAGGTAGTCTAGTGGTTAGAGAGTTGGGCCAGTAACCAGCAGGTAGCCTAGTGGTTAGAGAGTTGGGCCAGTAACCAGCAGGTAGTCTAGTGGTTAGAGAGTTGGGTCAGTAACCAGCAGGTAGTCTAGTGGTTAGAGAGTTGGGCCAGTAACCAGCAGGTAGTCTAGTGGTTAGAGAGTTGGGCCAGTAACCAGCAGGTAGCCTAGAGGTTAGAGAGTTGGGCCAGTAACCAGCAGGTAGCCTAGAGGTTAGAGAGTTGGGCCAGTAACCAGCAGGTAGCCTAGTGGTTAGAGCGTTGGGCCATTAACCAGCAGGTAGTCTAGTGGTTAGAGCGTTGGGCCAGTAACCAGCAGGTAACCTAGTGGTTAGAGAGTTGGGCCAGTAACCAGCAGGTAGCCTAGAGGTTAGAGAGTTGGGCCAGTAACCAGCAGGTAGCCTAGTGGTTAGAGAGTTGGGCCAGTAACCAGCAGGTAGCCTAGTGGTTAGAGAGTTGGGCCAGTAACCAGCAGGTAGTCTAGTGGTTAGAGAGTTGGGCCAGTAACCAGCAGGTAGCCTAGTGGTTAGAGAGTTGGGCCAGTAACCAGCAGGTAGTCTAGTGGTTAGAGAGTTGGGTCAGTAACCAGCAGGTAGTCTAGTGGTTAGAGTGTTGGGCCAGTAACCATCAGGTAGTCTAGTGGATAGAGTGTTGGGCCAGTAACCAGCAGGTAGCCTAGTGGTTAGAGAGTTGGGCCAGTAACCGAGAGGTTGCTGGTTCGAATACCCGAGCCGACAAGGTGAAAAATCTATCGATGTTCTCTTGCGCAAGGCACTTAATCCTAATTTGCTCCAGAGGCACTGTACTACTATGGGTGACCCTCTAAAACAACACATTATACTGAACCTATCATACTACTATGGCTGACCCTCTAAAACAACACATTACACTGAACCTATCATACTACTATTGCTGACCCTGTAAAACAACACATTACACTGGACCTATCATACTACTATGGCTGACCCTCTAAAACAACACATTACACTGGACCTATCATACTACTATGGCTGACCCTCTAAAACAACACATTACACTGCACCTATCATACTACTATGGCTGACCCTCTAAAAC